>NC_133329.1:306283711-306287018 GCF_042186555.1 Aquarana catesbeiana | reverse complement strand
TTCGTTTTAACTGTTGTTCAGTCTGTGCTTGTGAGGTTTGTATCTGCTTTTCAGTGCGTTTGGTCAGTTGGCATTGAGAAATCTTTGTTTTATTGGCCGCTCGTTCCTGATTTTCAGGTCGTTCTTCACAGGCCTTGCTGTTCTTCAGTGCGTTCTGTTTAGTGCGTTCTGACCAGCCGACCGTTTTGAAGCCATGTTACCTGTACGTACTCGTCGTAGAGCTTGTGCATTGTATGTGCTTGGTGCTGTAGTTTATTCTTCAGCCCAAGACCAGTCCATGAACAGGGCGAGGAGGAGTTCATGGACCAAGAATTGGTTGCTTCAGCGTGACCAGTTCTGTCACATGCCTTTGCTCCGTGAGATCCGTGAGAATAATCCTGAGGATTTCAGGAACTTTCTCCGGATGACGGACCCCGTTTTTGACCGTTTGTTGGCTTTGCTGACCCCCTATATCAGCAGGCAGGATACCTGCATGAGGCAAGCCATCACTCCGGAGCAGAGGCTGGTCGCTACCTTGCGGTATTTGGCCACAGGGAGAAGCCTGCAGGACCTTAAGTTCTCGACAGGCATCTCCCCCCAGGCTCTGGGGATCATTATCCCAGAGACCTGTTCTGCCATCATACAGGTCCTGCAGAAGGACTATATTAAGGTAAGATATTTTTCTTTTATTAGCATCACATGTTCTTTTATGTAATCTTTGATAATATAATGTATTTCTTGCTTCAAACACTACTTACCATCATTGCAATATAGTGTGAATGTCCCCTTTTTATCCTCACACATGCTGGATTTTTTTCCTGTTATTTTTTGTCATGCATGTATATTTTCCTTCAATAACCTTCCCAGCATGAAGTGATGGGAACATATCCACCTAGTCTACTCATTTGGAATGTATTTTGTTTGAGTGTATTTAGTTTGCTGCTAATGAGCAATTATCTAGATTTCACAACCCCCCCCCCCACCTAAACTCACTCCAAATAGTTTGCTGCTAATGAGCAATTATCTAGATTTCACAACCCCCCCCCCCCCACCTAAACTCACTCCAAATAGTTTGCTGCTAATGAGCAATTATCTAGATTTCACAACCCCCCCCCCCCCCACCTAAACTCACTCCAAATAGTTTGCTGCTAATGAGCAATTATCTAGATTTCACAACCCCCCCCCCCCCCCACCTAAACTCACTCCAAATAGTTTGCTGCTAATGAGCAATTATCTAGATTTCACAACCCCCCCCCCCACCTAAACTCACTCCAAATAGTTTGCTGCTAATGAGCAATTATCTAGATTTCACAACCCCCCCCCCCCCCCACCTAAACTCACTCCAAATAGTTTGCTGCTAATGAGCAATTATCTAGATTTCACAACCCCCCCACCCCCACCCTCGTTAAAATTTGCTGGAATGTTCTGTGGTGTTGATTTGTCTAAAGCAAATATATGTGGCACTTTGCAAAATGCATGTGCACTCTACAAGTGCATTTGTTCCAGTGCTTTAGTAAATGAGCAGAAGCTCTGCTGATTTCCATCATCAAATCATATGCAAGCCTCAAAGTGTTTTCATTAATTGCCCTTGCATGTGATTGTGTACTCCTTGCAACATGAATGCCTTTTTACATTACCTCATTTACTGTAAGCTGGTTAGCAACTGCACCTGCAGAGTGCGACAACTGCAGTCTTGTAGCCTTTTTAGTCCCTAAATTCCTGCGTGTCCTAAAAGTAATTTTTTTTAGGGATTTCACAACCCCCTAAAATGTAATCAATGTTCCATCAGAGGGGGTGAGCAATCTGATAAGTGTGCCTTTCCATATTAGTTATTCCAGAACAATTAAATTATTGAATGTTATACTGATGCTGGGGAATAATGTTTTTAATTGTCTAATTTTCTTGCAATGTTAGCTTACAAATTAATTGATTTTGGTTTTCTTTTTTGATTTCCCAGTTTCCTTCAACGCCACAGGAATGGCAGACTGTGGCATCCCATTTTGCCAGCCGTTGGGACTTTCCCAATTGTGGAGGGGCTATAGATGGGAAACATGTCCACATTGTGCCACCACCCCATTCGGGGTCATATTATTTTAATTATAAGGGGTTCCACAGTATTGTTTTAATGGCGGTGGTGTCGGCACACTATGATTTTTTATATGTGGACGTGGGGAAGAATGGCCGGATGTCGGATGGAGGAGTATTTGCCCAGACGGAGTTCTGCCAGCGTCTCCAGAGTGGTGGCCTGGGATTGCCACCTGATGAGGATAACGTGGAAGGACTCCCCTTTGTCTTCATTGCCGATGAAGCCTTCGCTCTCAGCAAGCACCTCATGAGGCCATTCCCCCAAAGAACACTCACCCCGGAGAGGAGGGTTTTTAATTACCGGCTGGCCAGAGCTAGAAGAGTGGTTGAGAATGCGTTTGGAATTCTGGCCAGCCGGTTCCGCCTGTTTCAAACAGCCATTAATTTGGCGGAATACAAACTTAATTTTATCATTTTATCGTGCTGCATTCTGCACAACTTTTTAAATAAGCATGCTCCAAATTATATAGGCACAGTTGGGCCTGAGGCCGGACAAATAGAAGCCAACCTTACAGGCCTGGATACTGTCCGTACTGGCTTGGCCCCCCAAAGTGCCCGTCAAGTTAGACAGCAATATGTTAATTATTTTATGGGTAGGGGGGCCATTGCAATGGGCCAGGATATATAATTTTTGCCAATAAAAAAATTATTGATGAAATCTTGCATTATATTTATTGCTTGCCTTTCTTTTGGGCTGTCTCCTAGGTTATGGTCGAGCAGTTGTAGTGCCAACTGTATTGTAATTTTAAATGTCTAAATAAGCTCCATTGCCACTGTAAACAACTTTTTTACAATTATAACTAAAATGATACTGAGCCTTGAAATAACAAACCACACATTTATTTAATTCCTATAAGGAGATGTTTTTATTAATGGTTGTTATGCATTCAGTTCTGCATTTAGTATAAAATGTTCATTGACAAAAATAGAATGATATCTTAATAATGTAGCAAAATATAATTATATCTAAATATTTATACCTAAATCCACAAAAAATTATTTTTGGCTTTTTGATTTTCACAAACAGGCTTTTTTTTTGGTTTTGGGAAAATCAAGTTTTGTTTTGTGTTTTTTTTTTTTTTTTGTTTTTAAAGCAATTTTTGTGTTTATGTTTTTATTTTTTTAGCAAGTTATTTTTGTTTTTATTATTTTTTTTTGAATAAAGTTTGTATATTTTTGTTTTTTTGGTTTTTTCAAATCAAGTGTTTTTTAATTTTTTTTTTTTTTTTTAATCATGTTTTTT
>NC_133329.1:306003711-306278711 GCF_042186555.1 Aquarana catesbeiana | reverse complement strand
ATGGAAACATTGTTTTAAAAAGGCATACTATATCATTCATGAGATCAAAGAGAAAAAGAATCCAGAAATCAGTTTGGGAGAACTCTGATTATGAACAGCAAAACACCTTCGTTCTTTAGAGCCTTCGTAAAGAAGAAATAAAATGCGCTGCATTGAACGATCACAGATTTTGCAGCGTGATGAATGTGCTACCTACAATACGAACACTAGTTTTACTAGACCGAGTGCTTCCGTTTAGTTTTTGCTTATGAGCATGCGTCGTTTTTTTGTCCGTCGGACTAGCATACAGACGAGCGGACTTCGGGGTCCGTCGTACTTACGACGTAAAGATTTGAAGCATGCTTCAAATCTAAAGTCCGTCGGATTTGAGGCTAAAAAAGTCCGTTGAAAGTCCGGAGAAGCCCACACACGATCGGATTACCAGCCACCTTTAGTCCGTCAGCGTCCGTTGGACTTTTGTAGACGAAAAGTCCGACCGTGTGTACGCGGCATTAGAGAGCTTCCTGCACAACAAGCTTGGGATTTGGCTGAACTACCAAAAGCATTATGCTTTGCCATAGATGCCATTAAAGATTCTTTTCACCAGGCGTCCCGCCTTATGCTTATGCTTGTGCATATGCGTAGACAGTCACAGCATATTACAATCATGGTAATTAGGGAATAATGAAATAAATACAATACATTAGCAATCATTAAATACATAGAATGTAATGTTAAAGGAGAAAACTTACCTTAATATAGTCCTTCTGCAGGACCTGTATGATGGCAGAACAGGTCTCTGAATAATGATTCCCAGAGCCTGGGGGGAGATCCCAGTCGTAAACTTGATATCCTGGAGACTTCTCCCCGTCGCCAAGTACCGCACGGTGGTGACGAGCCTCTGTTCGGGAGTGATGGCTTGCCGCATGCAGGTGTCCTGCTTCGTAATATAAGGGGACAGCAAAGCCAACAGACGGTGAAAAATGGAGTCCGTCATCCTGGATTATTCTCCTGGATCTCCCACAGCAAAGGCATGTGTGAGAATAGGTCACGTTGGAGCAACCAATTCTTCGTCCATGAACTCCTCCTCGCGCTGTTCATGGACTGGACTTGGGTCAAGGCAAAAACGACAACACCAAGCCCAAGCACAGCACGAACTCTATGACAAGTATGTACCCGCAACATGGCTTTAAAACGATCAGCTGGTCAGAACGAACTAACAGAACGCACTGAAAATCAGAAAGGCCTGAGAAGAGCAAGCTGAAAATCAGAAACAAGCGGACAAGAACAGACTGAACTGATACTAACCCACAAGCACAAACTGACAAGCAATAATGAACTGAAAAGCACGAGGCTGAAAAGCGCGAATCGTCTTTCACCAAACTTCTTTCTACTCACATAAAATAAACACGAGATTAGCAGAAGGAGCCCAAAGGGTGGCGCATTGGCTATTGAACTTCCTTTTTATAGTCCCGTCGTAAGTGTTGTACACCACCGTGTTCTTGACGTTCGGAATTTCCGACAACATTTGTGTGACTGTGTGTATGCAAGACAAGTTTGAGCCAACACCCTCTGGAAAAAAGTCCACGGTTTTGTTGTTGGAATGTCCGATCATGTGTTCGCGGCTTAAGTCTTCTTGATTATCTGCTATATTGTCATACCTTGATACCTTAATCACTTCCGGTTCTCGTGTGGTCCAGTCACTTCCTATGCATTACGTCACACCACATGACTTCCTCAGGGGATCCCCTGAGGAAGTCATGTGGTGTGACATAATGCATAGGAAGTGACCGGACCACACGAGAACCGGAAGTGATGTAAGAGGCACCTGTAACGCCGTCCAAATTACAGATCTGCTATTTTTTCACTACTCTGTTGTAAGTTTCCACTTGGCTTTTAAATAAATCAATGAGTTTATACATTCTACACTATGGGAAATTCTTCTTTATCCCTCGTACATATCCGCTGGGAATGAACATCCGTATGGACTAAGCCGGAGGCACCATATAATATACAATAACTGAAGAGGGCCATCTACCAACACAACATCTTGGAAAGGTCTCCTGCTATACCCATCTCCACTAACAAAATAAGGAAAGAAAATTGCGCTAGGTGTGTGATAAATAAAAAACATAAATTACTGAAAATTGAAAACGTGAAGGATATCCTGCTGCTAAGTACTAAAACCTGATATGGGGCACAGAAAGATAGATATATAGAAAAGTGCAGCGCGGGATAATAAACCAATGGTTTTACCAAGTGAACATAATATATACAGTGGGGACGGAAAGTATTCAGACCCCCTTAAATTTTTCACTCTTTGTTATATTGCAGCCATTTGCTAAAATCATTTAAGTTCATTTTTTTCCTCATTACTGTACACACAGCACCCCATATTGACACAAAAACAAAGAATTGTTGACATTTTTGCAGATTTATTAAAAAAGAAAAACTGAAATATCACATGGTCCTAAGTATTCAGACCCTTTGCTGTGACACTCATATATTTAACTCAGGTGCTGTCCATTTCTTCTGATCATCCTTGAGATGGTTCTACACCTTCATTTCAGTCCAGCTGTGTTTGATTAGACTAATTGGACTTGATTAGCAAAGCCACACACCTGTATATAAGACCTTACAGCTCACAGTGCATGTCAGAGCAAATGAGAATCATGAGGTCAAAGGAACTGACTGAAGAGCTCAGAGACAGAATTGTGGCAAGGCACAGAACTGGCCAAGGTTACAAAAAAATTTCTGCTGCACTTAAGGTTCCTAAGAGCACAGTGGCCTCCATAATCCTTAAATGGAAGACGTTTGGGACGACCAGAACCCTTCCTAGAGCTGGCTGTCCGGCCAAACTGAGAGAAAAGCCTTGGTGAGAGATGTAAAAAAGAACCCAAAGATCACTGTGGCTGAGCTCCAGAGATGCAGTTGGGAGATGGGAGAAAGTTGTAGAAAGTCAACCATCACTGTAGCCCTCCACCAGTCGGGGCTTTATGGCAGATTGGCCCGATGGAAGCCTCTCCTCAGTGCAAGACACACAAAAGCCCACATGAAGTTTGCTAAAAAAAACACCTGAAGGACTCCAAGATGGTGAGAAATAAGATTCTCTGGTCTGATGAGACCAAGATAGAACTTTTTGGCCTTAATCCTAAGCAGTATGTGTGGAGAAAACCAGGCACTGCTCATCACCTGTCCAATACAGTCCCAACAGTGAAGCATGGTGGTGGCAGCATCATGCTGTGGGGGTGTTTGTCAGCTGCAGGGACAGGACGATTGGTTGCAATCGAGGGAAAGATGAATGTGGCCAAGTACAGGGATATCCTGGACGAAAACCTTCTCCAGAGTGCTCAGGACTTCAGACTGGGCCGAAGGTTTACCTTCCAACAAGACAATGACCCTAAGCACACAGCTAAAAAATGAAGGAGTGGCTTCACAACAACTCTGTGACTTAATGGCCCAGCCAGAGCCCTGACTTAAACCCAATTGAGCATCTCTGGAGAGACCTAAAAATGGCTGTCCACCAACGTTTACCATCCAACCTGACAGAACTGGAGAGGATCTGCAAGGAGGAATGGCAGAGGATCCCCAAATCCAGGTGTGAAAAACTTGCATCTTTCCCAAAAAGACTCATGGCTGTATTAGATCAAAAGGGTGCTTCTACTAAATACTGAGCAAAGGGTCTGAATACTTAGGACCATGTGATATTTCAGTTTTTCTTTTTTAATAAATCTGCAAAAATGTCAACAATTCTGTGTTTTCCTGTCAATATGGGGTGCTGTGTGTACATTAATAAGGAAAAAAAATGAACTTAAATGATTTTAGAAAATGGCTGTAATATAACAAAGAGTGAAAAATTTAAGGGGGTCTGAGTACTTTCCGTCCCCACTGTAAATATTACAATAAAGTGACATATGTATCATAATCAAAAATATCCAGTGAAATAAACCAAGTTTAAAAATCAGGTGAAAAATAAATAAAAAAAGAATCCATACATAAATGTATGTGCTAGAGAAAGTATGTGCATTAATGTGACAAACAAAGTTCATAAGTGAAGGTGTCCCAATGGAAAAACTTCAATACAGGAACCAGGGTCTATGTTCTTCGCTTGTGCTGCCTGTCACCTTACAATAAACAATGGAGGCTTACCGGAAAGCCTGCGACCGCCCTTCTCAGGGGGGTCAAAACACGCTTAGTAGAAAACGCAGGAACACTGTTAGGGATTCCCAGGTAACCAGCTGGCATCAGGCAGGAGTAGCTTCCATGGCTCACTTCCAAGAAATAAGTGCTGCGCACCAATGGATGACCAAAGGGGCAAGAGCGCACAAATGGGCGACCGTTGAGACAGGAACTGCGCACCAATGGATAGCGACTGGCTAATGTCTCCTAGAACATGACAGTTGACGCTGAAAGGAAAAAGTCCTCCTGTATGAGGTGTCACTGGAAGGAAAATGCCCAGGGTTGATGGTGTTGCTGGAAAATATTCCTGTGGTGGCGTCACATATCTTTATAGTTCTAAACCAGTAGTAGTCAACCTCAGTCCTCAGGTGACTTTATATATATATATATATATATATATATATATATATATATATATACCCATCTCCACTGCTTTTCACTATCCATATGGAGGTAAGAGTCTAGTGAACGCTGAGTGATACACACAAAGAGTGACACACCAGCGGTTTTATTGAAGAGCACTTATTGAAGCACTGTCTGCACTTTGTTTTATCATAGACTTTATCTTCACTTCATGAACTATTGCAGCACCACGATTTGTTGTGTCAACAGTGTGATAAAGAGAGATTATACGGATTATTGCTACATTCATCTATATAAATTACATGTGTCTCATTGATATATTGCATAGGAATTTTATTATTGATATTTATATATATATATATTTTTTTGCACTGAAATCATCTTATGTGCACAGATTCATATTTGTATTTTGCACAGCGCCATGAGCGTTCATTGGTATTGATTTATTTGAACACAAGCTCATATTTGCACCTAGCAATTTTGCACAGCATCTTTAGCGTTTTTTTGCACAGTTGCATTTTTTAGCAATCTTTGCACAGATTATCGCACAGTGCTAAATCATCTACATTTATTTATAGTATGAACGTTCATTGGCATTGATTTATTTGAGCACAAGCTCATATTTGCACCTAGCAATTTTGCACAGCAACTTTAGCGTTTTTCTGCACAGTCGCATTTTTAGCAATTTTTGCACAGATTATCGCACAGTACTAAATCATCTATCATTAGGCCACCACTATTTGTTGTGTCAGCAGTGTGATAAAGAGAGATTATACGGATTATTGCCACATTCATCTATAATAATTACATGTGTCTCATTGATATATTGCATATGCATAGGAATTTTATTATTGATATTTATATAATTTTTTTGCACCAAAATCATCTTATGTGCATAGATTCATATTTGTATTTTGCACAGCGCTATGAACGTTCATTGTTATTGATTTATTTGAACACAAGCTCATATTTGCACCTAGCAATTTTGCACAGCATCTTTAGTGTTTTTTTGCATAGTCACATTTTTTAGCAATGTTTGCACAGATTATCGCACAGTGCTAAATCATCTACATTCATTTATAATATGAGCATTCATTGGCATTGATTTATTTATCGCACAGTGCTAAATCATCTATATTTATAATATTAAGTTGCGCTGATCACTTATTTATTTTATACCATTTTAGTGCACTCATACACTTTAGATCTAGCTGCAATTTATCAGAGTACTATATTATACATTCACTTTGATAGTGCAAAGGACCTTACTTACATTTATTCATACCTTGTTGAAGCTGGCAAGTTGGGTTCACTCAAACTGAAGCTGGGATTGTTCCTTGTCCAGACTTCATCCCTAATGAACCTGCATTAATTTGAGAACAGAGGAAAGGATACATTATTGTCGCCTTTGTATTTTGAGTCTTGTGCTGTCCATTTCCCTTGCTTTTGCCAATTCTAGCTCCATCAACAGTTCGTGGAGCCTGCAATGATCCTCTCTTGTTTGTGTTTCTCTGTGTTCCCTCGCCCCTGTTTACTATTGTTTCCAGCACCCCAGTGCTGCAAGTGATTCTGTCAGGGAAATAGTATTCACGGTCGTGCACGAAGATGTGCGTGAAGACGTGCACATGCTCAAAATAATTCTTAAGTGACAACTAGATGATCCCTAACTCGCGTACGTGCTCATAATAATTCTCAAGTGAGTAACTCACACGCATATTAGCATGAGCGTGCATAAATACTTGTCACTCACTAGCCTATTTAAAGTTGCTCCAGAGACTAGAGGATTGCTGAGTGGTCATCAGCTTCTACCACCTGTGACCTGATCCTGTGTCTGTTCCTGTGTGTACCCGGCCTGTTTGACTCTGCTCATTCCTGATACCTTGTTGCTGATCCAGCTTATGACCTGACTCTGCCTTTTGCCTACCATTCTGGTGCCTTTTCAGCTTGCCTGATACTGACCCTGGCCTGGCCCTGACTCTGCTCTGGATCCGATTCCATACCTCTGCTGCTTTCCGCTATTGACTTCTGCCTGCCTGACCACCCGAGATCCTGCATCCGCCTGCCTGCCAGTTTGTTTGCTGCCTTCTGTTCTGCACCTACTGCCGTGTATCCACATCTCCCAGTCCACGAGTTTGCCTGCTGCTTGGCACCTGCTGCAAGTGTCTTCCGTCCAGGATCTTGAACCAGGCACCTGTGCCACTCTGTGCCCTGTTATATCCTGTCACCATCTTCAGAAAAAACAGGACAGGAGATGTCAGCTTGGCCTCAACCAGGTACCTGACAGATTCTCAAATTTGTCTCCATGTGTTCCCAGCTGCCCTCTGATGTAAGAGACACTTGCACTCATATTCCTATAGCAGTATAGTCAGTGTTTATCTGGCGCTCCAGATGGAGTAATCCTTAGGGGTAAAGTCTGTGGCTGTAATAGTTGGATGGTGATGTATCCATAGAAAGGGGTATTAAGGGTTAAAAAGGAAGGCAGCCATCCTTCAGAGTGTGTCCAGAACTCTGCAAGACATGTAAGTAAAAAACAGGGAGGGGAGGCGCCGACCCGAGTGTAGTATTAAAATGATGACTTTAATAGGATAAGATTAAAAACACTTACAAGATGATAGAAGATGCATGCTCGTCAAAGTAAAGTGCAGTCCTGGCATTCCACATGGCTCTGTGGGTCCCACTGCTGTTCCGTATAGCTGGAAAGGATTGAGCAGCTGGCTGGAATGGATCACAGTGTTTCTCCAGGAGCAAAAGAACCAAGCAGCTCCACACAGACCAGCATGGACCGTGTAACAGGAAGTGATGTCACTGGCATCTGAATGGACCTAGGCAGGGCTGGAATCTTGTCAATCAGGGCTGCAGTGATGAAAGGCTACGAGCTCGGGTCTGACTGCTCCTTCTGTTGGTCAATTTTCTTTGCTCCTGGAGAAATACTGTGATCCATTCCAGCCAGCTGCTCAATCCTTTCCAGCTATCCGAAACAGCGATGGAACCCAAAGAGCCATGTGGAATGCCAGGACTGCACATTACTTTGACGAGCATGCATCTTCTATCATCTTGTAAGTGTTTTTAATCTTATCCTATTAAGGTCATCATTTTAATACTACACTCAGGTCAGCACCTCCCCTCCCTGTTTTTTCCTTGCACTCATATTCCTGTATTTCCAGTGTCCCAGAGACACCTGCATTCCTATCTTCCTCTATGATTTCAGTGCATTTTTGTAGCTAGTCAGCTGTAGTCTGCGCTTGTGTGCTTGTGTGCTTGGGGACCACAACCTGGAAGCTGTCCTGGAGCAAAACTCATCTCCCCTTGTGAGGTGCTCTGGTAAAAACCAAATGCTCTCTAGACTCTGCTCCCTGAGTACATTACAGTCAAGTTACTGGTTGCATGGCAGGTCCATGATCCCCAGCCATATGTGACAGTGCATTCAGCTAGATATTCCAATTCTCCTTGAAAGAAACAATCTGGATTGTTACTCTCTCTCTTTGCTTGTTTGAGGACTTTCAACTGCTTCTTTCTTTTCCAGATTTATTTCTTGGGGTTTTCATTTCTGCTTCAATTTCTTCCCCTTGAATTTAAATTTGAGCTTGCATTTCTGTCTCATTTATCGTAATTTAAAGAGTTTTGCTTTGAGCCTCCATCTCTGCTTCATTTCTAGCAAATACATTTTGCTCCATAGTTGCTTCTGCATTTGCGCAGGCCTCAATAAGCTTGCCACTTAATGTTGATCTCCTACAATGAGAGGATCTAGAAGATCATGCTGTGGGCTTAGTTGGTCTATTAGATCTGGTCTCCTGCAGATGTGCAGTGTGAAATTCTGTATTTTCCACAGCACCTTGCATCTTTGGAGGTTTATGGTTTTCGTCTTAATTAGGGGTAAGCACCATCCGATTCAGTTCGCACCAGCCAGAACATGCCAACAGACAAAAAAAATTATGCAAACATGCAAACACCATTAAAGTCTATGGGACACGAACGTGAAAAATCAAAAGTGCTAATTTTAAAGGCTTATATGAAAGTTATTGCCATAAAAAGTGTTTGGGGACCCGGGTACTGGCCCAGGGGACATGTATCAATGCAAAAAAAGTTTTTAAAATGGCCGTTTTTCCAGGAGCAGTGATTTTAAGAATGCTTAAAGTGAAGCAATACAAATTAAATATTCCTTTAAATATCGTGTCTGTGGGGTCCTCTTAGTCTGTCTGTATAGTAGCGTATTTCTCCCATGTTTATAACAGTACCGTAGCAAAATGACATTTTTAAAGGAGAAAATATAATATAAAATTGCTTGCGGTTGTAATGTATTGCCGGATCCCGGCGATATACATGAAAAATCATTGAAAAAAACGGTGTAGGTCCCCCCCCCTGTCTATTACCAGGCCCCTTTGGGTCTGGTAAGGTTTCTAAGGGGGACTCCATGCCAACATTTAAAAAAAAACGGTGTTGGGGTCCCCTCCAAAATCCATACCATGTATCCCATACCCATTCACATAGGGGGAGGGTGGGATCTGGGGACCCCCTTTTTAAAGGGGGCTTCCAGATTCTGATAAGCCCCCCCGACTGCAGACCCCCCACAACCACTGGGCAAGGGTTGTGGGGATGAGGCCCTTGTCCCCATCAACAAGGGGACAAGGTGCTTTGGGGGTGACCCTGGGAACCAACATTGGAGCCTTTAGCATGTAACCGACACTGTGGTCGAATAATTCTGGGGACTTCTCCATGCATGATGGTGGGGCTATGGAAGGAGTAACTGTGGACAAGGAGCCAATGGAATAGGACACTTTGGCGACTGCGTTGGAAGGCAAACTACTATGAGCCTGGGTGCAAGAGAATGAGGATGAAGACAGCTTTGTTATCCACTCCACCAACTCTTCTGCATGTTGTGCTTCAATAACACAGCCAGCAGCAGAAAAAAAAGGCAAGCGTGCCCCACGGCCACCTGCAGAGAATGCGCCATATCAATGACCACCACTGTTGACTGTAGACACAGAGGCTGCTTGCCCTGTTTTAGTGGCCTGTGATCGTCTGCCTCTCCTTGGCGGCCTTCTGGACATGATGGGTATTTTTTCTTATCACAGCACACTACACTTTATTATATATTGTGTACACCGCCTGCGCTGTATTATAAACTGTACACTGCCTGCACTGTATTATATACTGTGTACACCACCTGAAGTGTACTAGAAACTGTACACACTGTATTATATACTGTGTACACCATCTGAAGTGTATTAGAAACTGTACACCGAATGCACTGTATAGGCTACATATATACAGTTTTGCTCATAAGTTTACTTCAGTATTTGAGGTGATTTACAGGAGTAAATTGAGCTGTGCTGCTTTTATCACTTTCTTTACCAAAATTGAAAATTGAGGGGTACAGACAGTTCCCCAAACTGATCTCCACTACAGTATATACTAGACTGTGTATATATATATATATATATATATATATATATATATAGAGAGAGAGAGAGAGAGAGAGAGAGAGAGAGAGAGAGAGAGAGAGAGAGAGAAAGAGAGAGAAAGAGAGAGAGTATACACTGAATATACAGTCTACTGCTTATATATTAGCTTACTGACTATATATATATATATATATATTTCCTAAGCACAGTCTGTGTTCGGTTCCATTCGACAGGAAGCTACTCCTTTGGGAAGACTTATGCCCTGTACACACGGTCGGACTTTCCGACGGAATATGTGCGATCGGAGCTTGTTAATCAAGTAAAGGGAAACTGCTGCGCCAACTCAAATATAAAAAGCAGCCAACACTAACAATCAGACTAATTGTATATAATAAGAAAAGCAAAAAGTGTAGCGCTATAACTCAAATAAAATCCCAACTAGGATATATAAGTGATATCAGAGGGGTTTACAGGTAAGCAGACCACCTCTACACCTGTGCACAGAATTAGAAACGTGAGTGATACCACAAATTGTATATAGGTGAGTATCTGTGAATGGTGTAAACGTGTCTCATTGGAGACCCTTTAAACTTTCTAAAAGAAAAAATATCAGCAATAAAGTATTTAACACATCAAAAAGTGATCAAAAGATGGCCGAAATAGGTATATGGACTAAACAGTCTCTGAGGGTTAACAGTTCTTTTGAAATGGAAGGTGTTCAAAAACTTGTATTCATATCTTGCACCACCACGTACATGTTAAACCCAGGGTATGTCTTCATATAAACCCAAACTTTCAACTGGCAGAGATGAAAATCAAATGCCCTTACCGGAAAAGATGGACTCACTGGCCGTTGGCGGTGAGTCATACAGGCTTTAACCGTCTAAACGGTAGGGTTATTGGTAATTCCAATCATAGGAGGGTGCCAGGAAGGACTTCACGACCTCAACTTTCCTAGGGAAACTGGAGAAGGACCCGCTGTTCCTGTGTTGGTTAATCTTGATCAGGATACGTATTCAGATGTGAGCTGGGGTCCTCCGCCGGGTACCATTCACTTGGTGGTAACCCCCCACATCCAGCATGGGAAAAAGAAAGAAAAAGGTTTCCACATGGTGTAAATCCGGTAACAAAGAAAAGAATTTATTGATAAAAAACTTTCAATAAAAAAATTAAAGAGGTAAAAGTTCGGTTCAATTGAACAAAATTATGCGCAGTAAAATGAGGTGGCTATGATAGTGTAAGACACCCGACGCCTTTCGTCTACCGATCAGAGCTTGTTGTCGGAAATTCCGACCGTGTGTGGGCTTCATCAGACTTTTTCCATCGGAATTTCTGACACACAAAGTTTAAGAGCAGGCTATAAAATTTTCCGACAACAAAATCCGTTCGCGTAAATTCCGACCGTGTGTGGACAATTCCGACGCACAAAGTGCCACGCATGCTCAGAATAAATTAAGAGACGAAAGCTATTGGCTACTGCCCCGTTTATAGTCCCGACGTATGTGTTTTACGTCACCACATTCAGAACGATCGGACTTTGTCCGACCGTGTGTATGCAAAACAAGTTTGAGCCAACATCCGTCAGAAAAAATCCATGGATTTTGTTGTCGGAATGTCTGATCAATGTCCGATCATGTGTACAGGGCATTAGAATCAGCAATTCAGCAGGATCTGGCGGATGCGTATCTTCATGTTTCCATAGACGCATCTCACCATCGCTTTCTCGGGCCTTCCGTAGAAGGCTCTCATTTTCATTTTTAATGTCTCCCATTCGGTCTCTGCACGACTCCGAGAACGTTTTCGAAGCTACTGTCTGCTGTCGTCGCGACTCTCAGGGTCAAGGGAGTGCAAATATTCCATTATCTAGGCGGCATGCTACTTCTGGGTCTGTCAAATGAGCTCCTTCTAGTTCTTGTGAATTTCACCTGCAAAACACTAGCTCGTTTGGGTTGGTTGATCAACTTTCGGAAGAGTCAGATGCATCTGACCCAAATGTTGGGGTATTTAGGAGTACAATTCGACACGGATCGGGGTCGTGTTTCTCTTCCTCAGAGGAAGGTCCAGGAGATCCAATCTCAGACAAAAGCAGTGATGGCCAGGCCTTCTATGATGGTGAAGGAATGCATGCAGTATCTGGGGGGTTCTATCAGCCACAGTTACAGTAGTCCCATGGGTCAGGTGGCGCAGAAGGAGGGTTTCAATGCAACTTTCTTCTTCAGTGGGATTGTCACTCCTTGTTCCAGAAAATCTATCTGCCAATTCCGATAATCTGGTCCCTGGTTTGGTGGTCATTAGCTCGCAATCTATCCCGCAGAGTTCAGTTGAGGCCTCAGAACCAATAGTGGTGACGACCAATGCCAGTCTGGCAGGCTGAGGGGCACACTGCCTGGGACAGCAGGTTCAAGACCAATGGAACCTTTATGGGGCAAAGAGTTCAAACTTTCTGGGATTGGATGCTGTCAGATGCGCTCACTTAGAGTTCCAACCTATGTTGCGAGGTCGAGCTGTCAAGATCCTTTTGGACAACAAAACTACGGTGGCTTAGGTGTCTCATCAAGGGGGCACAAGAAGTCGCCCTCTCCTTCAGGTGGCATGTCAATCTTCCTATGGGCAGAGAAGAATCTCGGCTCTCTTATAGCATCTTATTTCCCAGGGCCTGGGGATGTTTTAGCAGATCGCTTGAGGAGGTTTTGGAGATCACAACAAATGGGGCCTCAACCTTAAGTACCTATGCAAGATCCTCAGGGTCTGAGGGACGCCTTCGATAGATCTTATGGCATTGGAGGAGAATTGTCAACTGCCTTGCTTCTTCTCCCAGACCTGGCATCCATAGGCGTTGGGTCAGGGTGCTCTGTCCAGGTCTTGGAACTTCCCCTTGGTGTATGTGTTCCTGCCGCTTCCATTGGCTCTCAAAATCCTACTGAAGATTTGGCGAGAAAGGGTCACAGCAATAGTAGTCCTACATAACTGGCTCAGGGAGCCGTGGTTCCCTCTGGCTTTGAGTTGGGCACACCAATCCCACTGCCTCCTTGTCAAAATCTTCTTCTGCAGAGTGGGGCCTGACACCCGAACCGCAGGAGGATGAAGTTAATAACTTGGAAGTGAGAGGGGCCTTAACTGGCTTGGGTCTCTTGGGCGGTGTAGTGGAGACATTATTACAGGCTTATAAGAGGTACACAACCTATCACTGGATCTGGAAATCTACAGAAAGGGGTTGGGACCTTGGATCTCCTTCAGTATCTAACATTTTGGAGTTTCTGCAGAGTGGTTTCTAAGGGTTAGCTTATAATTCCCTGAAGGGTCAAATCCCCCCCTTGTCGGCTATGTCGTGTACAAGATATGCTCTACATCCATTGGTGATCTGATTTTTAGGGGCAGCCATAGAAATCAGACCTCCATTGAAATCGTTTGTTCCAAAAGAGGGCTTAACACTAGTCTTGGGAACATTGCTGGTTCCTCTGTTTGATTAAGCTTTCTCTTGTTCATTATTTCTTTTAACAGTTTTTTGTTTTTTACTAGCCGTTGCCTCGACCAGAAGAGTCTCCGAGTTGTGCGCCTTCTCATTTAAAGAACCGTATTGTTTGGTGCTCCCAGACAATATAGTCCTTAGGCCGATACCGAGCTTTCTACCTAAGGTGGCTACATAATTTCGTATGGACTGGGAGGTCATTCTCCCAGCCTTTCCGGCGGATACAGCTGATGAGTGGAGTAGGTTAGAACTGTTCTCTGCGGTTTCAACCTACCTTAATTGGACTAAAAGCTTTTGAAAACAAGATCAGCTGTAGGTGTTCCCAATGGGGTCTAAAAAGGCTATGCCAGCAACATCCAGAGTTGTGTCTTCCTGGTTTGTCAAACCATACATATTGCATACAAAACGCTGGGCCTTCCTCCTCATTCAGAGATCAAAGCACATTCGACGAGGGGTATGGCAGCATCCTGGGCAGCATACGCGAAGGTCGCCCCTCAGGTAGTTTGCAGAGCAGCAAGCTGGTGCGCGCCAACACCTTTTACTAGGCATTACAGGCTTAATATGGCTTGTGCGCCTGAGGAAACATTTGGCTCTATGGTTATTATGGTGGCTGTTGCCCATTAAAAAATTGAGTAGCATTGCATTGAGGGTTTGGCTTATTTTTTTATTTTTTGTCTTCCCTCTCTTCTTAATGCTTGGTACATCCCATAATAGGCTGACATGGGGAGGTCTAGGAATAAGGAAAAATTGTTATCCATACTTACCGTAATTTTCCTTTCCTGTATCCTCCCCATGTCAGCCAGGGATTCCCACTCAGTTTATCCGTCGCGAGGTGGGGCTTTTTTTTTATAAACACTGGTGTGGGCAGACAGCCGCCCTTTATGGGCTAAAAAGAGATGGTCCTGGAGGGGTCAGAGCTGACCCATAGTAGGCTGACATGGGGAGGATCCAGGAAAGCATAATTACGGTAAGTATGGATAACAATTTTCCTAAAAAAAAAAAAAAAAATATTTATATATATATATATAGAGATATATATAGATATATCTCTATATATATAGATATATCTATATATATCTCTATATATATATATATATATATATATATATATACAGTATCTCCCAAAAGTGAGTACACCTCTCTCATTTTTGTAAATATTTTATTATATCTTTTCATGTGACAACACTGAAAAAATGACACTTTGCTACAATGTAGTGAGTGTACAGCTTGTATAACAATGTAAATTTATAAGGAAAGCAGGAGTAGATATGGCGCTGCTCTTCTTGGAAACAATATTATATATATGATGAGAGGTTTTTGTGGTAAAATACCGCTGTAGTGCTATACCTAGTTCCTTTATGAATATGTAAATATCAAAAAAGTAAAATAAAAATAAATATACAAAACAGATGTATAAACAATATACAAAATAACCCAAATGGTAATAAGTGTATTGGAACCAAATGTGTGAGTGTTTGAGTGCCTGGCAATTGTTTGCCACAAGATTCTTCGTAAATGTGGAATCTTATTCTCAGTAAAATATTAATTCAACACATGCTATGCAATATTACTTACTATACCTAAAAACTATGTTTTCATATGTGTGACATATATGAACCACAAAGTGCCGATAGTGCTTTATACAAGTGATGGTGTTTGCATCAAAAGTGTATGTCATTTGATCCACAATACCGTGTTGCTGGTTAAAACCATAAACTTAAGTACAAATAATGTGTAAATAATTAAAGTGCAATAAGTGCTTGTTAGGTGATGATACCAAAGTGACTGGTGCTAAAAAGTAAAGTGACTTAAGTGCTTGGCAACCAGTATATTGGAGAAAGAAAGACTCTTTATATTTATTAAAAAGTCTTTTGGGTTGTTCCGAGAAAAAACAAAGATGCAAGGGAAAATTCCTTGTCCAGGTGCTGGTTCAGTGGTTGTGCTTCAATGGCGTGCTCTGATTACGTTTGCACTCACCGGATCCCCTTCCCCCTGCAGGGCTACGAGCGGTCACAGTGTGTGCCCCTGTGCAGCAATTCAGGGTGTTCCCGGTCTTTGCTATGTAATGTTGTTTCTCAGTTGGCATAAAAGAGAGGAGGAATGCCCATAGTGTGAAACCGTATATACAAGAACTTTATTAAGAGTAATACAGTAACGTACTCACATTTACACAGTAGGTATTGAGCATAAAAAAGGAGAGAGAGTTCCGTCCTAAACGATCTGTATTCGTCTAGCCTGAGGTGACGCAAGACGTACGTAAGTCCCGTCCTACGCGTTTCGTCATCAGACGTCTACTGGGGCGTCCATCTTGCTGCACCTCATGTGTTTATATAGCATATCCTGTGTTTGGTGGGTTGCGCACTTGTGTTAGCAGCGGCCATTTTGGTGTGGGTATTTGGAGACCGAAGTCCAGAAACATTCATAATAGAGGGATGTGATGATCGTTTTTTTCTTATCCATTTTATTTCCTTCCCTCATAAATGTGTAAATTTTCTGTCCCCTTAAAATAACTCAACACACAGCCATTAATGTCTAAACCGCTGGCCACAAAAGTGAGTACACCTCTAAGTGAAAATGTCCAAATTGGGCCCAAAGTGTCAATATTTTGTGTGGCCACCATTATTTTCCAGCACTGCCTTAACCCACTTGGGCATGGAGTTCACCAGAGCTTTACAGGTTGCCACTGAAGTCCTCTTCCACTCCTCCATGTTGACATCACGGAGCTGGTGGATGTTTTAGACTTTGCGCTCCTCCACCTTTCGTTTGAGGATGCCCCACAGATGCTCAATAGGGTTTAGGTTTGGAGACATATTTGGCCAGTCCATCACCTTTACCCTCAGCTTCTTTAGCAAGGCAGTGGTCATCTAGGAGGTGTGTTTGGGGTTGTTATCATGTTGGAATACTGCCCTGTGGCCCAGTCTCCGAAGGGAGGAGATTATGCTCTGCTTCAGTATGTCACAGCACATGTTGGCATTCATGGTTCCCTTAATGAACTGTAGCTCCCCAGTGTCGGCAGCACTCATGCAGCCCCAGACCATGACACTCCCACCACCATGCTTGACTGTAGGCAAGACATACTCGTCTTTGTACTCCTCACCTGGTTGCCACCACACATGCTTGACACCATCTGAACCAAATAAGTTTATCTTGGTCTCATCAGACCACAGGACATGTTTCCAGTAATCCATGTCCTAAGTCTGCTTGCTCTTCAGCAAACTGTTTGCATGCTTTCTTGTGCATCATCTTTAGAAGAGGCTTCCTTCTGGGATGACAGCCATGCAGACCAATTTGATGCAGTTTGTGGCATATGGTCTGAGCACTGACAGGTTGACCCCCCACCCCTTCAACTTCTGCAGCAATGCTGGCAGCACTCATACGTCTATTTCTGTAACAAGGGGTTACATTCTGTGTTACATTTATTCATAGATTCATTTATATATTTACCCTTTTAGATATGTGGTCAGTAAATGCAATGATTAAAACACACAAAACAAAGAATGTAATAAAAGAGATTTAATTAGCTTCAATTAAAGATGTATTACAGATGTTACAATACAGGATAAATTCAGCATTCAATCCAGGGAACCCCTCAACTTCTGAATTTTCAGATAGTTCTGGAAGCCGACAGCCTGTTCAAAAATCTAGGACCACTCATGTCCCTCAACGAAGTTCACCGGCCTGCTCTATTGTCTGACCTTTTAAAGGCTAGATGGAAGGCGCGAAAAAGCTGGTTTTATCTAGTACTAACAAAGCCTAGCCCGAAACAATGTGACCATCTGTGAATGACCATCTGTGAGCTCAGAAACATACATTTTACATATATAGAAATATATATGTAATCACCTTAAAACTATTACTAAGTTTCTTGTAATTCAATAACTAAAGTTATATATGAATATAGACCCATACTACATTCCACCCCTTGACTTACAAGATTCTTAGTTTAGTTTATAATACTCAAGATTACTTATAGATATATCAAGATGTTCTACTCAAGGTAGTCCTTTCGCTTGTACTCCAATATAAACATTTCTGACTTCATTAATTTCATCCTTCACATTTCCAGTATTATGAGTATGTATGCGAAACACTCCTCATTATTAAATACGGTCCCATATATCCCACCCCTTGGGTATTTTCCATATGTAAATCAGTGTATAACAGTTTTACATCCTTCCACACCTCGTCTTATTTATCTAAAGTTCTATCTCTTGACCCACTTTCTCTGTCTGATTTACCTGTCCAGGAAATCTCACTCTGCTATGTTAGGGCTGAAAAATATAAAAAATGTCCAGGCTTATAAAAACAACTATATGTTGGACTAACAGAATAACACCAAACTTCCTTTTGAAAGTACAGGCATGAGCATCAAACTTTCCTTTCCAAGAGTTTAAACGCATAGATACTTGTCAAAGTCCTCCTTATCTGGTGATGGACAGCAGAGTCTTAGACATCCGGTTACCAGATCGCAGCTGCAGCATAACACTTGCAACACTGTAGAACTGAAAGAACTGTAGAATACAAAGTCCATATCCTTCGGACTATTGCAGCTCACAAGTCATAGACGTGCAGGCACATAACCACATAGTAGCTGGAACTTCTACAGACAGTTCAGGCTCATGACCATCAGAGCAGATAAAACAGTTCAAGTACTTCACCATAAGATTCAGGTACTTAACCATGATAACGGATGGAACAGTTCAGGTACTCGACCCTCAGAACAGGTGGAACTTGCACCAACAGTTCAGCTGCTGATCATTGGTAAAGACTTTATAGACCGTTGCTGCTGTCAAAAGTGTTTGTCTTCTTTCTCCAATATGCTTCTAGTTGACATCATGGCAGGTGTGTTACCAAATACGTCAGTCTAACATTCCTTAATTAACAACAATGCCCATTATAGATTTCTGAACAGGCAAATCGATAATCATTAGTGACCTGTCTTAACAAAAACTCAGCTTTCTACATTAAAGGTGAAATATTATTACAAGTATATTACTTATCCCCCCCCTGAACTATACACTACTCTGTCTCAAATTATAGGCCCAACTTTAAACTACTTCATATGTTTTTCCTCTATGCACTTTGATCTCCTTCCACACTCTAAAGACATTCTGGCAGGCTACCTGGCTCTTGTCTACACTGATCCCAATATGTGCATATAATATGCCCATGCATATGTGTCACTGTATTCTACATGCCAGTCCCACCCCAAGCAATCAAGGAGAATTGAGGAAAACAAAACCTGAGAACCTATTTTATAACTCTTTTTCTTTACCAAGAAAATTTTATAAAAACTCAATCAGGTGTATAGAACAGGGTGGTCAAAGAATCACTGAGTGTCAGATATAACTGACCATATATATAACACTAGAACACCTCATGTTGAAAGACTTAAAAATTGTGTTCAGTGCAATAATATTAACCTAAATTTACAGTTATAAGTAGACATAAGTACTTTTTTTTCCTTGAAAAACAAAATGATTACTTTAAATGTAAACTGTCAATCATGCAGAAAAATGTACTTTATATGTAAAACCCCAGGCACACTCCCACAGTGGTACCAAAATAATTATGGCAGAATATACAGAAGTAGATGCCACCATAATTTAGCTTACATATACACAGAAAAGAACGATATGTAAATGTTTGGGTATTCTTACACCCTTCAAACCATTACAAGTATTACATTCCAGATATCAAAACAATCTTGCTGTCAATATTCAAACAATATTTGTTCGATATCATTGTATATCAGAGGAAACCCTTATAAATCTATTATGCAGCATCGAGAGTATTAGCTGCTCTGGTTTACAATCAGTTCCAATGAAAACTTTCAGTACATTTGCACATTGCATAAAAATAACAACAAAAACAACATAAATTATTCAGTTTGACTGTAATCTTCATCTTTAGTTCTTGGACATCAAACTATATCAGACAGGTGGATTGATGCTGTTTAATATTGTCTAGGAACTAAACAAAACAAAAAGGTTATTTAGTGTGATGTTATTACAGTTCCTTCCTAGAAAGTAACAAATAGTTAGCAACAAACACATTTAACCAACACTTTCCACAAACAACAAAACATATGGCCATTATTTCTGTTATTCATGAGTGCACTTTTATTACCCTCATTAATTGAGCTCATATTACTTAATTAATTATCACCACGTGGATTTTCATTAAAGGACGTCCATTCAAAGTTGTCATTAACCATGGTTGAAATAATTCACAAGAACATTATATGGTGTTCATTACATTTGTGCACAAACATTATACATCACCAAACTCATATTGATGTTTCTATTGCAACCTCTTGTTCAATACCATACAGATCTATGAAACTTCTAGGAATAGATCTGGTTCCTTCTGTATTAACGAAAAAAACATTAGTGTTGTATCCTAGAACATGACACTATTACATTCACCAATAGAATTATAATAATCATGACTGCTATTCAGGATTTTAAAGGGTGTTAACATCAATCAGCCATTTACTTTCTTTGTTTCAAATAATCCTAGATTTTAACAAAACTAACAATTTCAACTAGGATGTTATTTTTTCAACATGATTAGACATTTCTCAGATGTTCAGCACTGTCCTGCTTTTCACAGGCACAAGCTTTTTTAAGGGGGGGGGTTAAGAGGGAATCTCCCTCTCTTAAGGGATCGTCTCCATTCAAGCAGACTCTCACAAATACAGTCTACAGCTGCAGCTCTTCTTTTCACAAAATGCTGGACTATTGTCCATTGTCCGGGGGGGAAGAGGGGGATACTGCAAGCTGCAGCCATTCCTGCTAACTACTGATCTTTTCAGTTAAACATACAAAACCTCACTTAAACATCAGTAGCCAAATGCATTTTTACATATCATCCATACAACAACTTTTCCTCACATATATTACTGCAGTAATCACAATCTAAGCATCAACACAGGTCATATTTTTCCTTTTCCTACCTGTTTTCTGCTCATTGTTTTCAAACCTCAAAGAACAATTATGTGAGCACCAGCGAAAGGGCCACTCGTCCACCTAACGCGGTCATCAGCTCATCTGTTCTATATCTCAAAAAATCGAAAGCTTGCCAGGGGTTCGCTAAGCACACAATGAGTGGAAACATTCGACCATCTACCCCCTTTTTGTCTCAGTGCCTGCAAAAATATCCATCCTAATAAAGATGCAGCTTTCTGTTCCGATTTTGAATATCGAGACAAGTCAAGATTCAGGAAACAGTGGCGGGGGTCTTCCACTTTAAATGCATCCTGATACTTGATCAATTCACGAGCCAGAGTAGACCAGCGTCTAGAATCTGCCCACTCTGAGATGGGGCTCTTTCGACTGTCTCCCCCCTTCGCTTTTTTTATCCAGTTAAACATCCTCCCTCTTCACTACGTGTACACCACGTGCTAAACCACTATAACACCACCAAAGCAAAGCTAACAACAAACTTGCTATCACAGTGCACACTATAATACAGTTTCCCAATTGTCAAAAAACATTACAATTCACAGTATTACTAGAATTAATCACTGCACTTCAAACCAGCACTGAAAGGGTTAAAAATCCTGCTCGCAGCGCCATTATGTAACAAGGGGTTAAATTCTGTGTTGCATTTATTCATAGTTTCATTTATATATTTACCCTTTTAGATATGTGGTCAGTAAATGCAATGATTAAAACACACAAAACAAAGAATGTAATAAAAGAGATTTACTTAGCTTCGATTAAAGATGTATTACAGATGTTACAATACAGGATAAATTCAGCATTCAATCCAGGGAACCCCTCAACTTCTGAATTTTCAGATAGTTCTGGAAGCCGACAGCCTGTTCAAGATCTAGGACCACTCATGTCCCTCAATGAAGTTCACCGGCCTGTGACCATCTGTGAATGACCGTCTGTGAGCTCAGAAACATACATTTTACATATATAGAAATATATATATATATATATATATATATATATATATATATATATATATATATATACATATATATATATATATATATATATATATATATATATATATATATATATATATATATATATATATATATATATATATGTGTGTGTGTGTAATCACCTTAAAACTATTACTAAGTTTCTTGTAATTCAATAACTAAAGTTATATATGAATATAGACCCATACTACAATTTCCAAAAGACAACCTCTGGATATGACGCTGAGCATGTGCACTCAACTTCTTTGGTCGACCATGGTGAGGCCTGTTCTGAGTGGAACCTGCCCTGTTAAACCGCTGTGTGGTCTTGGCTACTGTGCTGCAGCTCAGTTTCAGGGTCTTGGCAATCTTCTTATAGCCTAGGCCATCTTTATGTAGTCCAACAATTCTTTATTTCAGATCCTCAGAGAGTTCTTTGCCATGAGGTGCCATGTTGAACTTCCAGTGACCAGTATGAAAGAGTGAAAGCGATAACACCAAATTTAACACACCTGCTCCCCATTCACATCTGAGACCTTGTAACACTAACAAGTCACATGACACTGGGGGGGGGGGGGGGGGGAATGGCTAATTGGGTCCAATTTGGACATTTTCACTTAGGGGTATACTCACTTTTGTTAGCAGCGGTTTAGACATTAATGGCTGTATGAGTTATTTTGAGGGGACAGCAACTTTACACTGTTATACAAGCTGTACACTCAGTACTTTATATTGTAGCAAAGTGTCATTTCTTCATTGTTGTCGCATGAAAAGATAATAAAATATTTACAAAAACGTGAGGGATGTACTTACTCTTGGGAGATACTGTGTGTGTGTGTGTGTGTGTATATGTGTGTGTGTGTGTGTATATATATATATATATATATATATATATATATATATATATATATATATATATATATATATATCAAATACACTGCAACTAACTAAAAAAACCTGCCTGCCTAATCTAGCTATCTCTCTGTCGACACCAGCAACACTACACGCGGCTGCTCTGTAAGTAGCCTTATATAGTGTGGGGCGTGGACTTGGTCCCCCTGAGCCATGATTATGGCACCCTCAGCACAGCGCACTGTGATTGGCCAAAGCATGCAGGTCAGGTGCATGCTTTGGCCAATCATGAGACGCTAATGCACTGAGAATTCGCAGTTCATTATGGGGCGTTCTGTGTCCCTTGAATTTCCCGCGAATGCCCCATAATGTTCGCATCAAGCTCATTCCTACTCCTATTGAGTCCTCTATATTAGTGTCCTTTATGAAAGCATTCTGTAGAATTTTGCAACCAGACACTGATAATGTTCAAAGGTGGCAAATAGGTGGTATATAGAATCTCTTAATTCTGCTGCTTGATCATTAATGCATGAAAAAACTGACAGTTCTGTCCCATAAGTCTGTCAAATTGCTGGAGGGTTCATCTGTAGAAGGTTGTAAGTATGAGCTCAGGCGTGTTCAGGCGTGTTTGCACAGCCCACGTGCAGAGCCCGCCAGGAAGTGGACACTGCACTGCGCTAATCACAGGCATTTCCCGATCTCTGCAGCCGCACATCGGGAAAATGTGTCACTGCCTGTGATTAGCGCAGCGCCGTGCCGGCTTCCTGGCGGGCTCTGCACGCGGAGTGTGCGAACATGCCGGAGCTCATCCTTAGTAGGTTGTAGTTTCATAGTTTTCTCTACTTTGCTCTTTGATATCTGTGGAGTCTGAATCCCGGTATGGCTGTATAGTCAGAAGCATGATATACTTGCTTTTATTCATCAAAAAGAGTGCACAGAGCCTTATCTGGACGTTTTTGCTGAAAATTGTTACTGTTTCTTGAAGAAAATGAACAGAGTTTTAGTCAGGCAATATAACACAGTCCAATGGAGAGAAACATCCCTAAACAATTTCAAAAGAAATGCAAGTGTGTGTAAATATGTGTTTTCAAAAGATGAGAGATAGCACTAAACTTAATTGAAGATTATACATATACACATCCAGAAGGCTGTGTATATGTATAATATACAAATTATATTATACATATACAGAAATTCTATTCCCGTTAACTATTCTGACTCCAGTTGTAATAGTGATTTATCCCTTCCTGAACATTTATGTCTGGCCTGAATGTAACAGACAATCCCTGCAAAAAATTTTCAACAGATAGCTGGACTCACCAAACAAATGGCATCCACAAATACAGTATCCTTATTGCATGCAGCAGGATTCAGGCAAACAATATGATGCAGTAGATGCTGGTATTTAAAGTATTTGATGGTCAAAAGGAATATTTATTTCTTAGCCTCAATTTTTGTCTTGCAGGAAGAACAGCAGCAACAGTGGAGGAGGATATGTCGCCATAGAAAGGGGAAGATTCACAAAAAAATGAATGCAGTTACCACCATGGCCACACAGTGGTGCAGTGGTTAGCACTTTCACCTAGCAGCAAAAGGGTCGCTGATTCCACTCCCGACCACAACACTACCTGCCTGGAGTTTGCATGTTCTCCCTGTGTCTGCGTGGGTTTTGCCCCGATTCTCCAGTTTCCTCCCACACTCCAAAGACATGCTAGAAGGTTAAATGGATCTTGTCCAAATTGGCCCTAGTATATGTGCGAATGTGTGTCCCAAGCGTGTCGAGTTCCTTACGGGGTAAATGACCACGCTATATCAAGATGTAACTCAACACAAGGTGAGAGCATTAAAATGAACAATTAGCTCAGCGGAAAGGCATAGTATACTTAGTGGGGTTTATTTACGAAAACTGGAGCGTGCAAAATCTGGTGCAGCCGTGCACAGAAACCAATCACCTTCCAGGTTTTATTGTCAAAGCTTAATTGAACAAGCTAAAGTTAGAAGCTGATTGGCTACCATGCACAGCTGCACCAGATTTTGCACTCTGCAGTTTTAGTAAATCACCCCCAGTGTGTTTACTTTGTCCTTATAACAGCTGTGGGCAGAACCGGCTTTATATGTAACAAGCAAATGTGGCCGCTTTTGAGTACATACTGTAGGAGAATTATATATTAATTTCTATGTGTTGCAAACAAAGTGATTACCAACAAGTAGCTACATTTATCAGTAGAATAAGATAAAAATCACCCCCAAAGGCTGGTGTTGTTTACATTTGGTGACCAGGGGAGGCAGTGGAAGATGGAGATGATTAATCTGCGTTTGGATTTGTTTAGTGGTATATACAGTATAAATGCATTGTTCTCCTGAAATATTAGGACATGAAGGATCATTATTGCCACCATAGGATGCAGCTGCTCCTGTCTAAAGCCCCATACACACGATAGGACTTTGTACAAACTTTCCTGTGGATTTTTGTACAAAGGGCGTTGGCCATAAGTTTGTATTGCATACAGATGGCAGGACTTTTCCAGCCAACTTTCACCAAATCATGTGGTTTTTTTCAGCTCTTTACCACCACCCTTTGGTCAACTTCTGTATTGTTGTCTGATATTGTGTCAATCTCTCCGCTTTTATCGGCGAGATTGACACCTTGCGAGCCGGGTTCACACTGGTGCGGGGATCCGATTTGGATCCTCGCCAATGCCAGGCACTGTGTTTGGTATGAATCTTGAGGGGGGACTCCACGACAAATTTTAAATAATGGGTTCCCCTCCAAGGGCATACCAGGCCCTTAGGTCTGGTATGGATTTTAAGGGGAACCCCTAGGCCTAAAAAAACGAGATTATAGAATTACATGACCATGCCCCCCTTATGACCTCACAGTCCCAGCATGCCCCGGGACTGTGATGTCATAGGGGGCAGGGTCACCGCCTATATAAGTCATAGCGTAGTGCCCAGAGAGCATTACAGCCGAAGAGAGCATCGTGTCAACATCTCTGAAAGAGAAGAGGGAAGAAGACATCTCTGAAGACTGCGCTCCTCCTCTAGCAAAAGAGCGGCAAAAGAACAGAAGATAGTGGAGGAGCCCGGCAGGAGGAAGAAGGCACCGGAGAAGAACCAGAGAGCGCGAAGACGACACCGGAGAGAGGGAGAAGAGGCCTGAGAGACCCCCGAAGTCGGCAGAAGACCCCCGAAGTCGGAAGAAGACCCCCGGAGCTGCCCAATAAATTACTTTTAAAACCTGTGTAGTGTGTTTTTTTTATTGACACTTTTTTTTCCCCAGGTGAATGGGTAGGGGTACGATGTACCCTATACTCATTCACATAGGGTGGGGGGCCGGGATCTGGGGGCCCCTTATTAAAGGGGGGTCCCCGATTCCGATAAGCCCTGCGCCCGCAGATCCCGACAACCCAAGGCCAGGGTTGTTGGGAAGAGGCCCTTGTCCTCATCAACATGGGGACTAGGTGCTTTGGGGTGGGCTGGCCCGCAGGGCGCCCCCCCACAGCACCCACCCCCATGTTGAGGGCATGCGGCCTGGTACGGCTCAGGAGGTGGGGCGCTCGCTTGTCCCCACTCCCTTTCCTGACCGGCCGGGCTGCATGCTCGGATAAGGGTCTGGTATGGATTTGGGGGGGACCCCACGCTGTTTTTTAGGCGTAGGGGTTCCCCTTAAAATCCATGCCAGACCTAAGGGCCTGGTATGCCCTTGGAGGGGAACCCATTGCGGTTTTTTAAAATTTAAATATATTTAAAATTTGGCGTGGAGTTCCCCCTCAAGATTAATACCAAACACAGTGCCTGGCATTGGCGAGGATCCAAGTCGGATCCCCGCACCAGTGTGAACCCAGCTTGCAAGGTGCCAATCTCGCCGATAAAAGCGGCAAGATTGACACAATATCAAACAACAATACAGAAGTTGACCAAAGGGTGGTGGTAAAGAGCTGAAAAACCACGTGATTTGGTGAAAGTTGGCTGGAAAAGTCCTGCCATCTGTATGCAATACATACTTATGGCCAACGCCCTTTGTACAAAAATCCACAGGAAAGTTAGGACTTTGTACAATCGTGTGTACGGGGCTTAAGTTTGCTTTCAAACTTTCTCACACACCGTCATCAATATTGTTGTAACAGAAATACAGACATTACTGCGTAGCGCTGAGCAGTCTTTACATCCTCTGACTTCAGCCTAGCATTAAAAATTTCCGCTTGTCTGCATTTGAGATATTTTTTTCTATTTTCAACCTAATTAGGATGGGGTTGAATAGCCAGTATATGAATGTGTGTTTCTACTTAACTAGGTGGAAACAGACATTGTGAGTTTAAGGCATTTTTAAATGTTTATCTAAATGTGATCTCTTTAAACTGTACAATATGACATTTTATTGGCTCATCAATATATATTTGATATATTTGTGTGATAAACTGGCATACATTTTGTCTGTGGACGTAGGGCAATTACATTGGGGTGCTGCCTATGGTGCAGTGCTGGGAAATTGACAGCTAGAAGCTAATTAGTTTTAGTGAGCGCCTTAAACTTTCCTCTATTGCTGTTTTAGAGAATACACCAGTCACTAGCAAAAGACAGCTCACAGAAACTGCTACATGAAATGTAAAGCTAATTTTCCATAGCAACCAGATCATAGAACCATGCAAAGATTCTTGTTACTGAACTCATTTTTGCTTTTTTTTTCTTTTTTTTTCTTCACTAGGTAACCCTTTTGGATCCAGCAAAGCAAGCGGTAAACCTGATAATTTTTTTGTATGAATAGTTTTTTTTTTTTAGTGAAGTTTCACATATAACATCTAATAGGTAATAAACTTTGTCATACATTGAGATTCAGTAGCGAAAAGTTCACTAGACAGGTATATATGACATAATATGATATGAACAACTGTAAACATTATCAACAGTGTTAACAATTCTGAATGGTATGCATAGAGTTAAGAGTGTTGTCTATCATCCCCAGACACCCCATCTGGGTGCATACTGTGTCAGGGGGAGGGAGACAGCGCCTCTCACCCAAGTACTTTAGGATGGAAGGTAGGCAGGTAGGCAGGAAAAGGGAGAACACAAAGGTAGAATATACTAATTAATTCAAAGGTTGACAAGTTTTTTGTACCAATCGTTCCAGGGAAGCCATTGTTTAAGAGTTTTAAAGCTTGTAAGTGACTCATTCACCATTAAATGCTTGTAGGTGTAATGAGTCTGTACCATAGTAATCTAGCATTATTGGGACCTTGTCGGTCTTCCAGTTTCTAGCGATCAATAGTCTTGTTGCTAATAGTATATGGATAGTTGTTGTCCTAAAGTATGGTAAAATGGAATCAATGTTAATGTTCAAGATGGCTGGTTGTGGGATGATTTTACATTGTGCTTGTGTAATTTCAGATAGTATGTTAGATATGTCTGACCAGATCTTATTCAGGTGTGGGCATGATCAAAATATGTGACAAAGGGTTCCCGTTTGGCCACAGAGTCTCCAACTCTAAGCACCGGCCATCTGGCCATCCAGGATTCTTCTAGGCTCCCCAGTGGACCTTAGCCGACTGACCGGGTTCCCCAGCAGCCCCTAGCAACATCAGGAACGGTAGCGGCTCACCTCGGCCCCCACCCTCCATCGCGCTGTCCTCTACCGCCGCCTCGGCTCCCCAGCGGATTCTCAGCTGTCCGACCGGCTCCCCCAGCAGCCCCCAGCAGCCCCTAGCACCATCCAGGAACGGTAGCGGATCTACCCGGCCCCCCTCCATCGCGCCAGCCGCTACCGCCGCCGCTGCCTCTGGATGCCTGTCCAGCTCTCCAGCCTCCAGGCCAGGACTCACCGCGGCTCCGGCCTAGCACGCCGCCCTAGCCCGGCCTGGTTGCCTTCCTCCCCTGCTCACCCCTGCCTCCACCCGATCAGCAGCCCCCCCTCTCCTTACCCTAGCCTCCAGCGCTGACACGACCTTTGTCGCATCAGGGATCATCACCTCAGGATAGACCGCGGCTCGGGCCTAGTCCGGTGGCCATCTTGGGACACCCAGACGCGGCGGCAGCACTCCCCAGCTACCCTGAGCGCTCCTCGCACTCCACAGAAGGATCCACCGGGACCCCGGTCACCCTCACCCCCTCCCAGACCTCTACCCTTCAGTGCTCCTCCACAGCATTGATCCCACCACGGCTCGGGCCTAGTCCGGCGCCATCTTGGTACTCCCAGTTGCGCCGTAGCTCCCTACCGGCTGCCCAGAGCCCTTCCCGACTCCACAGCAGTACTCCACAGGGACCCACTAGCCCCCACCCACCGGTGCACCGCCACAGCCGCCATCTAGTCACCTCGTCCCTAGCCGCTAGACTCGGGGGACAGACCGCGGCTGCGGCCTAGCCTGGCCCACCTCCTCAGCTCACCCCTCTCTCTATGTGGGCAGCGTGCCATCCATACCCCTAACACCACCTCCGACACACCGGACCTCACCGCAGAGCACGGGCTGATACTGAGAGCAGGACAATCCTCAGCTCAGGCCTTGCACCGGCGTTCATCTTGATCCTTCCAGACGTGGCGCAATACCAGTAAGTACCAGCCTAGGTCAACCCTAGTGCCCGCTCTTGGCCCGACATCCACCCCCCTCCCCTCTCTCATCACCGACCAACCCGGGTCAGGTAAGTTCGCAGGGCCCTCCAGCAGTTGATCCAGGGACCTCGGTCTGATCGCCTCCGGGGGTCAGGAAGGAATTTTTTCCTCTGCTGTAGCAATTGGCTAGCTCAGCTAGGGGTTTTTCGCCTTCCTCTGGATCAACAGGAGAGCGGTAGGCCCGCGTGGCCCCCCTCCACCACCACAGTCCCATTTGCACCATCATCTACGCCACCCTGAAGCAGCGGCATTCTTCAGACCATCAACTTCTCAGCAACAGAAGCAGCTGCACCCTTCAGGACCACCAATTCCTAAACAACCTCACCATCGCCATTTCAGTATCATCACCGAATCATCCTACCATCAGCAATTTTCTCGCCATGTGCAACTTCAACTACTCAGCGGACGCTCTCCACAAGCTAAGAAATACCAATCAACATTAACAACTTCTGTTCATAAAATACTACAGAAAGAACAACTTCTAAGGACCAACCTACAATCAACCATCAAATATAGGAAGACAACAATTCAACCACAACAATTAGCATGCGCACTGATCAACACCAGATCTGCAGTCAAACACAGACTGGAGGTACACGACTTCATCACCCAAAACAACATAGCTTGCCTCTTCATTACGGAAAGTTGGCTAACACCCGACTGCAACGCCATCCTAACCGAATTAGTACCTGAGAACTACAGGATCCTAACGGAGCATAGAACAGGAAAAAAAGGAGGAGGCCTAGCAGTGATCTTCAAATCTCACCTCGCGCTCACCAAACCAACTGTACAGAATTCAGTGCCTTTCATGGAGACACTCACCCTACATCTTCAAACAACACCCCAAGACACTATCCACATACTTCTATGTCACAGACCACCAGGACCGAAGACCAATCTCCTTACACCCCTCACAGAATTCATGTCAACGCACACCCTGAAAGCCAAAAACTTTTTGGCACTTGGAGATTTCAACCTCTGGGCAAACTCCACCCAAGACCCTATCGCCACCGCCTGCATTAACCAACTGAAAGAATTAGGTCTTCAGCAACTGATAAATGCCCCTACACATGGTTCAGGACACATTCTGGACCTCATCTTCAAACAAAATATGGACGTCAACATATTCGACAACCTACCGCTACCATGGACGGATCACCACGCTATCAAATTTGAAATCGGCACCAACATCACTCTCCAAAAACGGAAACAGGCAAATACAACACGCTGGACAAGATCTCAGAAGAAATTGCACTCCGAATTCTTCAAAACCACATTATCAAACAAAATAGCAATGCTAAACTTAAACCACTCAACAGAACAAACACTCAACTCCTTAAACAAGGCATAACTACAAACAGCGGACTCAGTGGCTCCAAAACATAGAACACACAACCGCAAAATAAACTCTGGATGGTTTAATGGCACTCTTACTTTACTAAAGCAGGAACGCAGAAGAGCTGAAAGAGCCTGGAGAAGAAACTCCACAAAGGAAAACCACACAAACTACAAAGCACTCACGGATAAATATCACAAAGCAATCTTCAAAGCAAAAAAGGAACACTTCTCAAACACCATCTCAACAGCCCTAAACCGCCCTCGGGAACTCTTCAAAATAGTCACTAAGACTATGAACCCTACCTGCCTAGAGCCCCCAGGAAACGAAACCCAAGAATTCTGCAATGAGTTATCAGATTTTTTTATCGACAAAATCGACAACATCCGGAAATCAATTAAACAGAAAAAAACAACCAACCTCAACCAACTAAAGCAAAAAGAAAAAATCGTTACGATCATCACACAAGCACCGAATTTTTCACTGATCCCAATCACCACTGACACCACCAAAAACATCATCAGAAGCCTCAGAGACAGCACATCACCAAATGACATCATTCCCACAAAACTCCTGAAAGAATGTTCCGACATCGTGGCTCCTACTATAACACACCTCATAAACCAGTCATTCAAAGAAAGGACTGTCCCAACTGCCCTCAAACATGGCATCGTCAAACCCCTCTTAAAGAAACCCAACCTCGACCCTAAGGACCCTAACCATCGCAGACCGATAACAAGCCTCAACACCATCTCCAAGATTATGGAGAAGCAGTAGTACAACAGCTACAACACCACCTGGACACACACAATCTCCTGGATCCTCTGCAATCAGGCTTCCGCCCAGGCCATGGAACAGAAACGGCACTCCTCAAAATATGGGACAACGCCCTCGAAGCAGCTGATGATGGAGAATCATGTCTCCTGGTACTGTTGGACCTCAGTGCAGCGTTCGATACAGTGGACCACAATACTCTACTCATCCGCCTCACAGAAGTAGCAGGAGTCACAGGTTCAGATCTACAATGGTTCGCATCCTTCTTAGGGAATCGCTCTCAGACAGTGAAACTAGGAGAATTCTACTCTGAAACCCGCGCAATCTCTTGTGGAGTCCCTCAAGGTTCACCCTTGTCACCAGTGCTCTTCAACATCTACATCCGCCCACTCCTCAAAATCATCAGAAAATCGGACCTCTGCTTCCACTCATATGCTGATGATACCCAACTCTACCTCCGCATCACCGGAGAAAAAGACCACCTTCAGCAACTAGAAAAATGCCTCACTCTGATAGACGACTGGATGACTACTAGCTCTCTCAAACTCAACGGATCAAAAACAGAGCTTCTTCTACACGGAAACCAAAATTCCAAAACTAAGACCCCATGGACACCTCCCACCGTCTTTGGACAGACCATCTCGCCAAGCACCAAAGCCAAAAGTCTCTGAGTCATTTTTGACTCAGAAATGTCAATGGATGCACAAATAGGATCAGTAGTCAGCGGATCTCACCATCTCCTCCACCTGCTACGTAGACTCATCCCATTCGTGCCAGAAGAGGGCAAAGCAGCAGTAGTTGGAACAATCATCAATTCAAGACTCGACTACGCAAACTCCCTCTACATAGGACTACCCCAATATCAGCTTGCGTGCTTACAACTCATCCAAAACATGGCAGCAAGACTGTTAACGGGAAAAAAATCCTGGGAATCCATCTCCCCTTCCCTGAGGAGCCTACATTGGCTAACCATAAAGAATCGGATCACTTTCAAGACCCTCTGCATCACCCACAAATGTATACACGGAAACGCTCCTCAATACCTATGCGAGAAAATAAAACGCTACACACCCAATCGCAGTCTTCAATCTTCTAACCAAAACCTCCTCCTTATTCCAAAAACCCGCTACAAAACAAAGGAAGAACGAAGATTCGCAGTCCAAGGACCACGGCTATGGAACGCTCTACCTACTCACATTCGCATGGAAGAAAACCATCAGGCCTTCAGAAAGAAACTCAAGACCTTTCTCTTCTAAGAAGCTTGACAACACAGGACGGATCCAGCGCCTTGAGGCGATTCAGTTCGCAACTGCAGCGCTATACAAATCATTCATTCATTCATTCAACAAATGGGAGTGGGGTTGAGATGGAATTTTGCTAGTTTCTGTGGTGTTAAGTACCAACTTAGAGTTAGTTTCTGGGCTGATTCCCAAAGTGACGCGCAGTTTGTGGATTTATAAATAGAGCGCAGGGCTGATTGCCATTGTTGTTCAGTAAATTGATGTTGTAGGTCTACCTCCCATCGCCCGAAGGGCAATGATTTAGTAAATATTATCTTTTCATGCAATATTGAATGGATTAAGGAAATATTTTGCAGTTACGACTATTGGAGAAGTAGTAGTTCCACAGGTCTGTAGGTATTGCACCTTAGGATTAGGTCTGGGGTTAGCAGATGCAGTGTTTCAGGGGCGATTGGGAGTGCTTTGGTGGCAAGATGGGACCATTTAGAGAGGCGTAGTGATTTCTAAGCATTAACTGAGGCCTGGATGGTTGGGGCAAGAAATTTGTAAGTGGGAGGATTAACAGCTGTGCTAAACAGCCAAAGTTTAAGATTCCCTCCTGGAATCATGGTAGATTCTATGTTTCCCCATAAATTTGCGGTATGTGAGGATAGCCATTCTTTCATTTGTGTCAGTAGTGTAGCAATGTAGTAATCTTTTATGTCTGCATAGCCTGACCCACCGACCAGTCTGTGTTTGATGAGTTTATCATGGCCACTTCTAGACTTTTTCCCCTGCCAGATGAATGATGGACTGAAGGGACTTGAGTTAGGAGAAGGGTAATGGTATGGGAAGTGTACAAAAGAGATATAAGATTTTGGGTGGGAGCATCATCTTGAATGCTGCTAATCTTCTGGACCAGGTGAATTCAAATTTGGAAAGTTTGGTTAAGTCATGGGAGAGCGTGTGCTTGAAGACAACATAATTGTTAGCGAAAAGTTGTTTTACAGATTTAGAAAGCGTGATTTCCAGATAGGAAATGCCTGTGTCAGCCCATGAGTAGGTATACATATTTCAAAGTATGTTGCTGGTGACGCCATCCATTCCGAGGTCTAATATGTAAGTTTTGCTAACGTTCACTTTGTAATAAGAAATACTACTAAATCTGTGTAGAACTGATTGTACCGCAGCCAGAGAAACTGTAGGGTTGGTCATCATAAGTATCACATCATCGGCGAATAAATTAATTTTGTGTTCCATGGGGCCAATCTGGAAGCCAGAAATGATTGGTTGTGATCTGGTATGTTCGGTAAGAGGTTCCATTATTGAATTAAATATGACAGGTGATAGGGGGCACCCCTGGTGGGTTTCCGTTAGATATGAGGAATGGTTTGGATAGCATTCCTGCTGAATAGACTTGTGCCGATAGCATCCGACCTTGGAATCCAAATTTGCAAAGTGTATTTTGGAGGTAAGTCCAATGAACTCTGTCGAACGCCTTCTCTGCATCTAAAGATAGAAGCAGAGAAGGCGTTTGGGTGCTTTCTGCATTATGTATAATGTTAATGAGCCAACGTGTGGCATCAAAAGTGTGACGAACTGCCGTAAAACCGGATTGGTCCAGGAGTATCAGGGATGGCATTACAGTATATCAGTTAATTTAGTAGCTAGTAACATGGTATAGATCTTTTGTGTCAATGTTAAGTAGGGAGATTGGTCTAAGGCTTTGGGGTGAGGTAGGTTCTTTCCCTGGCTTTGGTAGAGTTATAATAAGAGCTTTGAGCATTTCAGGAGGGAGAGAGGAAGAGGAGGCAGCATATTTGCATACTTGGGTCAGGAAGGGTGCTAAAGTTGTCTTGAATTGTTTATAATATTCTCCAGTGAGTCTGTCTGGACCTGGTGACTTATTAAAAGATAATTTTGAGATTATGTCTGTCAGTTATTGGGTTGTAAAAGGGGCATTGAGCATGGAGAGCTGTTTTAGAGAGAGTATAGGTAGATTAATTTCGCACAGGAACTAGCCTATTTCGTCATTAGATGGTTGGGGTATCGTGGTGTCGTCCTTGAGGTATAAATAGATTTTTTAATGATTAAATTCTACCAAAATTTTAGCGTCCCTTTACAAAAGCTATAGCTCTATGAAAACTTCAAGCTGCTATGAACCCAAATTATAACAAGAGTGTTTATTGGTTGAACTAGAGGGACTTGAGTCTTTTTTTAACCAGACTAACTATGTAACTATGTAGCTACAGTATGTACTATCTGTTGGCTATAGCTTTTTAACAGGCAGCTTTAAGCACACAGAGATCTGCTGCCCTCTATTGTTAGCTGCTAATGTCCCAGTGTTATGTATTAGCACTTCCTGTCTCTTAGAGGCTGGCTTTAAAGACTAAGAAGGAGGGAGTGAAGAGAAAGAGAAAGTATGGGGACATATGTCCTGTCCATGGGAAAGCTGTTGTATTTCACCCGGATCAGAAGCAGAGACTGTTACACAAATATTACTATGTTCTAATAGTTTAACTGCAGCTGCCCATAGCCTCTTGAGTGTATATCTAAATCCTTGTGACAGACTCACCCTGTCCTATTATTATTATCTCACATGCACAGGGCCAAATAGCTAGGCCTGTGCTACTATATGTTCAGTATGTAGTAGTCACCTTGCTGCATATTAGAAGTTGAACCTGTTTATTGCAATAGAGTTTATATGCCGCTCCTGTTATTTTAGTTAACCCTATCCCATCTGGTCTGGAATGCAATAGCTAGTTTTAGCTTAGAACTCAATACCCAGCAAAGGCTAGAGCCAGGTTGGGCATCCAATGGCCACTTCTAGTAGTTAGAGTTCCAGTTGCATGTCAGATTAGAAACTACTATGGACTAAAGCACAGTAGGTGACTTTGATTTCCAGTGCCACACCACAGTTTCTGCTGGGAAAAAGCTGTGTTCCAGGCTTGTTGGGTAACGGCTGGATGGTCACATCATTATCGTAGCTCTTGTCGTCAGGTCTCCAATACCAAGATGAATGTCACATCATGATCATTCTCAGGGGCTTCTGCAACTGGACTTTGATGTAACATTTATCTGGAGGTATCTCTATTAACATCTATATATACCTGGGTATGGTATACTGTATGTGCACAATTCCAACAGAACACTTGTTGGGTCCTTTGCTGATAATATCTCTTTGTACATTGGATGTATGTACTATTAGTAATATTTTTCATATAAATAGCTTGTATAGCTTGTATTATTTCTATATTGGTGTGCATCTTTTTCATTATGGTTAATGTTATATACTGATTGCAGTAATTCCTCTGCTCCCAATCGCATTTATTAGATAACTGGTTAATTTCCCAGAAGGGGTATCCCCTGTCTTGGGTGGAGGTAATGCCAACCAACTTAATTATCAAACCCACTCTTCCACTTAGAAAAAAATCTGGCTCTCTTATTTATCTACAGGTTTAGCACAATATCATGTTTGGGGAGGGCCATTTTCCATACCCCCACCACCACCAAAAGAGGGCTACACATGGAAATGTTTATAAGCTGAAGCTTGTGTTTACTTGGCCTCATCTGGCCATGAGAAAGACATCTCTGGAAGGTTCCAGGAGCTATTCCTTTAAAATGTTCCTATTATTTTTACTAATACATTGTATCTTAAACTGCATTTTTATCTCCATTTTAGCATCAACATTTGTTGGTTTATATATTCTGAGCTTTAAATTTAAAGTATGACTATTTCTTTGTGCTGAATTCGAACCATTAGCAATGCCATTAGTAAGGCTGGAAAATAAATGTTAAATTCTGATACCCGCCATAAAATTCAGTTCACTTTTATACATTCTGTTTAATTATTAAATAATAATCAATGTAGCTGAGCACTGAGAAGGGCACAGTGAAGTTTTCAAAGGGCAGGGACATTGAGCAATACCAACTTATCTAACTCGTCTAATTGTTGTTTTCCTCTTACAGATGACCCTCCTCCGATATGCAGGCTCTGTCAGATGTGAGATCATTTCTAGTTCAAGCAACTGTCACCTCTGTCTTTAAAGCTGAACAAGTTTAGGTATGGACTATTTCAGTCAATTGTAAGCTCCCCATAGATCCAGTTTGATGAAAATTTGAGCTCCCTGAATATAGCTAAAGAGCTCAGTAATGAGTGGTAGGGGATACTTGTTAGGAATAGTGATCTTGTTCAGGCCACGGTAAACGATACAGGGGTGTAAAGATCCATCCTTCCTCTCAACGAAAAAGAACCCAGCCTGGTAGGGGGCGTGGAAGGGCGAATGAACCCCTTCTCCAAATTTTCCTGAACATAGATTTTTATGACCTGGGTCTCAGGTAATGACAGAGGGAAAATTCAGCCTCTAGGAGGGGTAGTGTTAGGCCGGAGGTCTATCGGTGGGGAGGAAGAACAGAAGCAGCCTTCTCGGAGAAGAAGTCAGCAAAATCAGCGTAACAGGTAGGGAGAGCTGGGACTGTGAGATGGGCTAGTAGTTGGGTAGTTTAAATGCAATTCTGGAGGCAGGTCTGGGACCAGGACATAATCTCCATTGTAGCCTAATCTATATACAGGTTATGGAGTCTATGAAGGCGGAGAGGTGATGAGAAAACTTGGCGGAGCTAATTTGTGCAGGAACAAATAGTTTGTCTCGGGGGGGACCTGACCCAGTATAGTCTAAAGAAGCAGACCCACCCGCACTAGACTCTTGATGTTTCCCGGCTTATTAGGGCAACTGGCGACAAAGTGGTTGCCACAGTATAGGCAGAGACCATGAGATCTTCTCCTAGCCTTTTTCCCAGAGGACAAATGGGTTGCGCCAATCTGCATACTCTTGGCCACCCTGAGTCAGGTGCCCGGCAGCGGAAATCAGAACAGTATTGCTCAGCGGTGCAGTTACCCTGACGTAATGACCTAAGTTTAGCTTCTGCTGAGTGGGCACGATCAGGATCATCATAGAGTAAACCCAGGACCTTGAAAAATTCTTCAACTGACCCTCTGGCTGGGTCATCTGTGGAGAGACTAAAAGCCCTAGACTGGGGATCCCCCTGCAACCATGTATAAATCAAGTTAACTCGCTGTGCTTCCGAACCTGAAGAGTGTGGCTTAAGCTTAAAATATAGCATATAACCATTTTTTAAAGTTGGAAAACACATGGGGGTCACCAGAAAAACGATCAGGCGGGTTAACTTTGGTCTCTGGCTCCTGCGTCACTACTGGAGGTGTGTCTACACGCAAAGACAATTCCTGGACTTGGCGTGTCAGTTTGCACATTTCCTCAGCAAATAAACGGGCCTGTGCAGATTCCATCTTGACAGAAATTTTGTTAAAGGCTTGTGATAATGTCACGAATGTCATGTCTACCTCAATGCAGGTGGTCAGACACTACAGCTAGCTACTGTGTACTTCACTTATAGCAGCCCCCTTTCCCTTAAGGCAAGCAGGCCTACTGGTACTTGGTTGCCCCCAGAACTTATACACAATACTATAGTGCCAGGCCACCACACCAGAGCAGATGCGAACAGAGCAAATATACTACTTGCAGTTTAGCAGACAGATAGCGTGGTTCTATGACAGTCTAGGTAAAAGGCAGGCTGAGTTCAGGAAATAGTCCAATATCCGATCCGGGTCATACACAGGGAAATCCAACAGCAAAGCAGGGCAGACAAACGGGAAGCTTGATCAAGAACAATGCAGGTAACTCTGTCTCTATCACAAGCAAGGGATAGAGTGTTGGGTTTGCTTATATCAGGTGACTGACCAGATCAATCACCTTCCAGGTGAACACAGACAAGGGGAATGCAACAGCCAACACCTGGATGCTGGAATGAGTAGCAGGAGCACTAAGTGATCCTGACATTCTGCGAAGGCACTACTAGGAAGAGAAGAATTGTAGTGTTGGATGTCAACAAACAGAGGAGGCTGTGGATGTTGGCTCTTGGTCAGTGTGTATCTGCGGAAGGGGAGGGCGGGATCTGTTAGGTAAGTGGGGTAAAGGGCGGGGAGGTTTTTGAAAAAAGAATAAGTGCACTTTGTCTGAAAGTACACTTATTTTTTTTAAGAATGGCCACAGTTTGGCAGCCAATCAGTTGGTGTGCCTACATACAGATACAACCCCTAATTGTATGCCTATATACAGATACCACCCCAGTCACAGCAAAAGAATGTACCTGCGTGTACCTGTATTAGCTAAAAATTCCTCCAAACTGTATCTTCAGAACAGACTATGCTCTCTGATATACTGTGGAATGTGGAGTTTTCTAAAATGTTGAAATAATTGTGAAGTGGAAGGAAAATGATAAATGTTTTTTACATTTTTTTACAAATAAATATGTGAAAAGTGTGACGTGCATTTCTGTTCAGCCCCCCCCCCTCCCCTGAGTCAATACTTTGTAGAACCACCTTTCACTGCAATTACAGCTGCAAGTGTTTTTGGGGATGTCTCTACCAGCTTTGCACATCTAGAGAGTGACATTTTTGCCCATTCTTTTCTGCAAAATAGCTCAAGCTCTGTCAGATTGGATGGAGAGCGTCTGTGAACAGCAATTTTCAAGACTTGCCATAGATTTTCAATTGGATTAAGGTCTGGACTTTGACTGGGCCATTCTAACACATGAATATGCTTTAATCTAAATCTTTCCATTGTAGCTCTGGCTGTATGTTTAGGGTCATTTTCCTGCTGGAAGGTGAACCTCTATCCAGTCTCAAGTCTTGCAGACCAAAAGGATTTCTTCTAAGATTGCCCTGTATTTGGCTACATCCATCTTCCCATCAACTCTGACCAGCTTCCCTGCTGAAGAAATACATTATATGATTCTGCCACCACCATGTTTCAAGGTGGGGAGGGTGTGTTCAGGTTGATGTGCAGTGCTAGTTTTCTGCCACACAGGTTTAATTTTGGTCTCATCTGACCAAATGTTTGCTGTGTCATCTTCCATGTGTTTGTTGTGTCCCCCACATGGCTTCTCGCAAACTGCAAATGGGATTTCTTATGGTTTTCTTTCAACACAATGGCTTTCTTCTTGCCACTCTTCCATAAAGGCCAGATTTGTGGAGTGCACGACTAATAGTTGTCCCATCGACAGATTCTACCCCCTGAGCTGTGGATGTATGCAGCTCCTCCAGAGTTACCTTGGGCCTCTTGGCTGCTTCACTGATGAATGCTCTCCTTGCCCGGCCTGTCAGTTTAGGTGGACGGCCATGTCTTAATAGGTAGGTTTGCAGTTGTGCCATACTCTTTCCACTTTAGGATGATGGATTGAACAGTGCTCCATGAGCTGTTCAAAGCTTGGGATATTTTTTTTATCACGTAACCCTTCTTTAAACTTCTCCACTACTTTATGACCTGTCTGGTATGTTCCTTGGCCTTCATGATTCTGTTTGTTCATTAAGGCTCTCTAATTAGGATCTGAGGGCTTCACAGGACAGCTGTATTTATACTGATATTAAATTACACACAGGTGAACTCTATTTACTAATTAGGTGACTTCTGAAGGCAATTGGTTCAACTAGATTTTAGTTAGAGACATCAGAGTAAAAGAGGCTAAATACAAATGCACGCCACACTTTTCACATATTTATTTGTAAAAAGTTTGGAAAACCATTTATCATTTTCCTTCCACTTCACAATTATGTTCCACTTTGTGTTGGTCTATCACATAAAATCCCAATAAAATACATTTACGTTTTTGGTTGTTACATGACAAAATGTGGAAAATTTCAAGAGATATGAATACTTTTTCAAGGCACTGGATGTATGAATTAAAATGTATATTAAGCTGAAGATGATAAATAAAGAATAATCATGCTACTAACCTTAGAACAAAAACTAGCATTTTACAATTAAGCATTAAGGCTAATTTCAGTCAAAGAATAGCATATCCAAAACTCAAAGCAAAGCTTTAATAAATCACAGCTTACCAATCCTTGGATGTGGCAGCTGCATTCGTTTTCAGGCTTTTTTTCCACTTTATTTTCACCTAATGATCTGGCCAATAACAGTCCTTCTGTCTATAGAGGAGCAATGGAGACACCCTTTTATAGCAGCATTGTCTGGACCTTACATACGTGACTAACAAATTAGAGCCTAATTCAAACTAACACATTTTAAGCAGTAACAGAAACCATTTTTGTGTTTTTTTTGTTTTTTTGTTTTTTTAATGAAGGTTTTAACTATATGAATAAAAGCTGACCATAATAGCAGCCTGCCAGCGTTCATTTATTTGTCTTTACCCTCCAGTTGCCACTTTTGCTAAACAGCTTGGTCTATGAACCGCTTGCCGACCAGCACACGACGATGTACGTCGGCACAATGGCACAGCTGCACAAATGGGCGTACCTGTGGCCAATGTGGCACTGTGACCACGCGCGCGCCGTAAACAAGGCATTTCCCTGTTCTTCCTAGCAACATGACCGGGATCTACTGCTCCCTGGCATCAGGAGCAGTGATCAGGGCCGGATTAACATAGGGGCTATTGGAGCTGCAGCTCCAGGCCCCTTACCTTAAGATAGGCCCATTAAAAAAAAAAAAAATCACTAAAAAAAGATTGACTTTGAGGGTCATGGCTCAGAGACCAGGGGTCACATAGAGCGCAAATTTGGGGGGTAGGTAGCTGAAGACCTACCCAACCACTGGTCAAAATGGGGCTCCTATCATCTATGGTTCCGGAGATACGGGGCTCCTTGTGCAGCCTGTCAGAAGCTACATACAGAGCGGCCAGTTTAAATACAAGCCAGCACACTCTGTTTGCAGCTGACTGAGAGGACGAGCTCACAGTGCCTCTCACTTCTTGTCAGAGGCACTGAGCTCATTGAACAGCTTGGAGCCTGCAACACCGCCTGTCAAACTCGCCTATTGTTTTCCATGGGGCCACTCTGCAACTGCAAGCCAAATTCGCTCGCATTAGCAGCCTAGTCTAACAATGTAAAACTACCATTCAGAAATGTAAAAAAAAAACGAGGAGGCGGCAGTAGCACCTCATGAACGCCTGTCGGCTGCTGCTATACCACTTGTTGAAAAGCAATACACCACAGATCACTTTTAAGTGGGCAGTAAGCATTACCGCAAATGTGAAAGAAACGTGAAACACATCATCTATTTCACACTCACACCACCAACCAGGTCACTCCCCAGCCACTTCCCATGTTAGCCAAAAGATATCACTCCCAGTCAGGCATGTACTGGCCATTGGAACTACAGGGAGTTTCCCGGTGGGCCGATGGCTCAGTGGGCCAGTCAGGCACAGTCCTGGAGCCGCTCCTCACTGACAGTGAGTGATCGTGATTTCACTCCTGTCACCAAGGAGCAGCTGCCTACACTTGCTGGAGAGATGATTAGGCTTTCTGCTCCCTCCAGCCTGCAGGGGGAGATAGACAGCCGGCAGATTTCCCTTCCTCTCTCCCCTTATCACTTGTCACTTATCACATGACTGGAGAGAGGAACGAGAGGCTCCCTTCAGAACTGTGAGTACACATGGGAGGGGGATGAGAGGGGGGGACACTCTGATGTAAGTGGGTGCTGATGGGGACACTCTGATGTAAGGGGGTGCTCTTGAGGATACTCTGATGTGAAGGGGGGTGCTGATGGGGACACTTTGATGTAAGGGGGTGCTGATGGAGACACTTTGATGTAAGGGGGTGCTGATGGGGACACTTTGATGTAAGGGGGTGCTGATGGGGACACTTTGATGTAAGGGGGTGCTGATAGGGACACTCAAAATTAAAGTGGGCCAGTCTGGTTGAATTCCAGGGCCACATGTGTGTCCCAGTCCAGCCCTGCTCCCAGTTACTCCCCCCACCCCATGACCACCTCACACCACCCTGCTGACAGACCTCTCTCCCCAGCCTGTTCCCACGCACCTTCTCACCTGCTGACCTGTGGATGGGGGAATCACTCCCGCAGTGTTATTGTGTTCTGCCAGTGGAGAGACTTCCCAACCCACAGAATACAATAATCAGTGTTGCTAACTATAGCTGGCAGCGCTGATTGTTTTGGGAAAAACTTGACAGGCTGGTTGTACTCAAGTCGATTAATAGATCGACTTGTGTACAACCAGTTAGCTCATACATAGATTGACTATGGCTGCTTAATTGGCTAAATTTCAATTCATGTATGGCCTGCTTAACCACTATGCAGTCCCTAAACATCCTTCCACAAACCTTTACATTTTTCCTTCCCAGATTCCTTCATCCTCCTCACCTGTACATAGTGCCCACTATCATACCCTGCATACTCCTCTCCTGTACATACTGCTCACTGTCATACCCTCCACATTCCTCTCCTATACATAGTGCCCACTGTTATACCCTCCACACTTCTCACCTGTACGAACTGCTCACTGTCATACCCTCCACACTCCTCTCCTGTACATACTGCCCACTGTCATACCCTCCACACTCCTCTCCTGTACATACTGCCCCATAATACCCTCCACACTCCTCTCCTGAACATACTGTCAACTGTCATACCCTTCACACTCCTCTCCTGTACATACTGCCAACTATCTTTCTCTTTACACTCTTATCCTGTACATACTGCCCCCATCATACCCTCCACACTCCTCTCCTGTACATACTGCCCCCATCATACCCTCCACACTCCTCTCCTGTACATACTGCCCACTGTCAACCCTCCACACTCCTCTCCTATACATAGTGCCCACTGTTATACCCTCCACACTTCTCACCTGTACGAACTGCTCACTGTCATACCCTCCACACTCCTCTCCTGTACATACTGCCCACTGTCATACCCTCCACACTCCTCTCCTGTGCATACTGCCCCATAATACCCTCCAAACTCCTCTCCTGTACATACTGTCAACTGTCATACCCTCCACACTCCTCTACTGTACACACTGCCAACTATCTTTCTCTTCACACTCCTCTCCTGTACATACTGCCCCCATCATACCCTCCACACTCCTCTCCTGTACATACTGCCCCCATCATACCCTCCACACTCCTCTCCTGTACATACTGCCCCCATCATACCCTCCACACTCCTCTCCTGTACATACTGCCCACTGGCATATCCTCCACACTCCTCTCCTGTACATACTGCCCACTGTCAACCCTCCACACTCCTCTCCTGTGCATACTGCCCCATAATACCCTCCAAACTCCTCTCCTGTACATACTGTCAACTGTCATACCCTCCACACTCCTCTACTGTACACACTGCCAACTATCTTTCTCTTCACACTCCTCTCCTGTACATACTGCCCCCATCATACCCTCCACACTCCTCTCCTGTGTATACTGCCCCATAATACCCTCCACACTCCTCTCCTGAACATACTGTCAACTGTCATACCCTTCACACTCCTTTCCTGTACATACTGCTCACTGGCATACCCTCCACACTAGTCTCCTGTACATACTGCCCACTGTCAACCCTCCACACTCCTCTGCTGTGCATACTGCCCACTGTCATACCCCCCACACTTCTCTCCTGTACATAGTGCTGACTGTCATACCCTCCACACTCCTCTCCTGTACATAGTGCCCATTGTTATACCCTCCACATTCCTCTCCCTCACCTGCACATACTTCCCACTTTTATACCATCCATACTCCTATGCCTCTTACCCACAAAAACAGTTCTTTAAAATTATATTGAATATCCTCAATGTTACCAGCTCTAGAATGGGCACACTTTTGTTAGTTCAACTAAAGGAAATCTTCTCAGTCCTCATATTTGTTCTGCCCATTGTTAGTATTCATTTAATTTTTACTTTACTACTGTGATGTATAGGGGAACATAGGGGATGCCAGCTACTCTAAATATACCACTGGAAAAAAAAGTGTCCCTAAAAATATTTTTGAAATGTTGGCAACTATGCACTCGGGCACTGCTCAAGGGCCCCCAGGTCAGTAGACGGCCCCATGATATTAAAGTAGTAGTACGTTTTGCTAACATTACTACTTTTTAGAGGCCCTGAGGTAGGTTATTCCATAATGTACTAGTATGCACAGCATGTTAGCACATTAGGGTACACTTACCTGTCAGTCTGAGCCGTCCAGTGCTGCACTGTGATCAATCCGAGGATCCCGGGTGCTTCCATCTTCACTTGGTCTTCCGGGTTCTGTGCCTTCGCTCACTTGCCTTGGCCAGGCTGTGTTGTTGTCACTTCCACTAATGCTCATGCACATCCTCACTCTCTCTCATCCTCCCTTCCTTACCCCTCACCCCTCTCTCTCCCCCTTTTTCTCTCTCTCTCATCCTCCCTCTCTCTATTTAAATTTTTTGCATTTTTAATTATTTTTTATTTTATTTAATTTTTTTTTTATAATAAGCCCCACCATAATCCTTAGCACCAGGCCCATGATGTTCTTAATCCAGCCCTGGCAGTGATCTCTGTCATGTTGTAGTGAGCCCATCCCTGCCACAGTTAGAATCACTCCCTAGGACACACTTGATCACCCCCTAGTGTTTAACCCCTTCCCTGCCAGAGTCATTTATACAGTAATCAGTGAATCTTTATAGCACTGATCGCTGTATAAATGACAATGTTCTCGAAAATGTCAGATGTGTCCGCCATAATGTCGCAGTCACAATAAAAATCTCAGATCGCCGCCATTACTAATAAAAAAAATAATAATAAAAATGCCATAAGTCTATCCCCTATTTTGTAGACGCTATAACTTTTGCGCAAACCAATCAATATACGATTATTGCGATTTTTTACTAAAAATATGTAGAAGAATACATATCAACCTAGACTGAGAAGTAAATTTGTTTTTTTATATATTTTTTGGAGATATTTATTATAGCAAAAAGTAAAAAATATTGCTTTTTTTTTCAAAATTGTTGCTTTTTTTTTGTTTATAGCGCAAAAAATAAAAACCGCAGAGGTGATCAAATTCCACCAAAAGAAAGCTCTAATTATGGGAAAAAAAGGACGTAAATTTTGTTTGGTTGCAATGTTCCATGACTGCGCAATTGTCAGTTAAAGCGACGCAGTGCCGTATTGCAAAAAGTGTTCTGGTCAGGAAGGGGGTAAATTCTTCCGGGCTGAAGTGGTTAACGAAAGTTGAAAAAAATGAAGATCACTAATTCATAATAAAAGGAAAAAAGCCTGAAAACTCACATTTAAAATTAGTAAACTGCAATCCATTACATATTTGCTTTTGGAATTACTGTAGATACTCTTTAAATTACAGCAATGTCTTATCAAATGTATCCAGCAGGTGGCAGCAGACCACTTCAAAAGCTTGTAGCAGAAAAGGTAAAAAATCTTACTGAAGTTTGAAGGAAATTCACAGATAGGCAATTATTCTGTAAAACTAGACAAGCGAATATATGTATACAGTATATATATAATCATATTCTGGGGGCATTAGATCAAGTTGCTTGCCCACGCAGGGTTTTCACCATGAAACATGTAACACAAAATTGTTCATCATCTTGATTATGTTTTTCTTGGTTGGTGCTTTCCCCTGGCAAGCCCAACCCCCCAACACATCAACAAGGGCATGTGGCCTGTGGCCTAATATGGTTAAAGAGAAGGTGACTGCATGTTGCCCCCCTTTCCTGGCCAGCCACGCTGTGTAGTCAGATTAAGCATCTTGTATGGATTTGTAGGGGGACCTCACACTTTTTTTTTTTTTTTTTGCTTGGAGTTCTCCTTGAAATCCATACCAGACTCAAAGGATCTGGTAGGCATTTTGGAGGAGATTCTACTTACATTTTTCTTTATTCTTTCTGTAGGATGTGCTACAGCAAAAGTGACATTTGCAACCAAGAAATGACACAATTAAAATTGAAATGTAAATTGTTGGCAAATAAAACTTCATTGATGAAAAAAACAGCACATAGACCCCTCCAAAAGTCCCGTACAATAGTTATCAGACCCTTGGGGGTCTGCCATATTTTTTTAGGGGACCTTTGATTTCTGTGTGCCATCCTTTCTTTTAACCACTTCAGCCCCGGAAGGATTTACCCCCTTCCTGACCAGAGCACTTTTTACAATTTGGCACTGCGTCGCTTTAACTGCTGATTGCGCGGTCATACAATGCTGTACCCAAACGAAATTTGCGTCCTTTTCTTCCCACAAATAGAGCTTTCTTTTGATGGTATTTGATCATCTCTGCCATTTTTATTTTTTGCGCTATAAACAGAAAAAGACGAAAAATTTTGAAAAAAAATGATGTTTTCTACTTTTTGTTATAAAAAAAATCCAATAAACTCAATTTTAGTCATACATTTAGGCCAAAATGTATTCGGCCACATGTCTTTTGTAAAAAAAAAAGTCAATAAGCATATATTTATTGGTTTGCGCAAAAGTTATAGCGTCTACAAACTAGGGTACATTTTCTGGAATTTACACAGCTTTAAGTTTATGACTGCCTATGTCATTTCTTGAGGTGCTAAAATGGCAGGGCAGTACAAAATCCCCCAAATGACCCCATTTTGGAAAGTAGACACCCCAAGGAAATTGCTGAGAGGCATGTTGAGCCCATTGAATATTTATTTTTTTTGTCCCAAGTGATTGAATAATGACAAAAAAAAAAAAAATTTCCAAAAAGTTGTCACTAAATGATATATTGCTCACACAGGCCATGGGTATATGTGGAATTGCACCCCAAAATACATTCAGCTGCTTCTCCTGAGTATGGGGATACCACATGTGTGGGACTTTTTGCCTAGCCGCGTACGGGGCCCCGAAAACCAAGCACCGCCTTCAGGATTTCTAAGGGCATACATTTTTTATTTCACTCCTCACTACCTATTACAGTTTTGAAAGCCATAAAATGCCCAGATGGCACACCCCCCCCCCCCCCCAATGACCACATTTTGGAAAGTAGACACCCCAAGCTATTTGCTGAGATGCATGTTGAGTGCATGGAATATTTTATTTTTTGACACAAGTTGCGGGAAAGTGACAATTTTTTTTTTTTTTTTTGCACAAAGTTGTCACTAAATGATATATTGCTCACACAGGCCATGGGCATATGTGGAATTGCACCCCAAAATACATTTAGCTGCTTCTGAGTATGGGGATACCACATGTGTGGGACTTTTTGGGAGCCTAGCCGCGTACGGGGCCCCGAAAACCAAGCACCGCCTTCAGGATTTCTAAGGGCGTACATTTTTTATTTCACTCCTCACTACCTATCACAGTTTTGAAGGCCATAAAATGCCAAGATGGCACAAAACCCCCCAATTGACCCCATTTTGGAAAGTAGACACCCCAAGCTATTTGCTGAGAGGCATGTTGAGTCCATGGAATATTTTATATTTTGACACAAGTTGCGGGAAAGTGACAATTTTTTTTTTTTTTTTGCACAAAGTTGTCACTAAATGATATATTGCTCAAACATACCATGGGCATATGTGGAATTACACCCCAAAATACATTCTGCTGCTTCTCCTGAGTACGGAGATACCACATGTTTAGGACTTTTTGGGAGCCTAGCCGCGTACGGGGCCCCGAAAACCAAGCACCGCCTTCAGGATTTCTAAGGGCGTAAAGTTTTGATTTCACTCCTCACTACCTATCACAGTTTTGAAGGCCATAAAATGCCCAGATGGCACAAACCCCCCCCAAATGACCCCGTTTTAGAAAGTATACACCCCAGGCTATTTGCTGAGAGGCATGTTGAGTCCATGGAATATTTTATATTTTGACACAAGTTGTGGGAAAGTGACAATTTTTTTTTTTTTTGCACAAAGTTGTCACTAAATGATATATTGCTCAAACATGCCATGGGCATATGTGGAATTACACCCCAAAATACATTTAGCTTCTTCTCCTGAGTATGGGGATACCACATGTGTGGGACTTTTTGGGAGCCTAGCTTCATACGGGGCCCCGAAATCCAATCACCGCCTTCAGGATTTCTAAGGGTGTAAATTTTTGATTTTACTCCTCACTACCTATCACAGTTTCGAAGGCCATAAAATGCCAAGATAGCACAAAACCCCCCAAAATGACCCCATTTTGGACAGTAGACACCCCAAGCTATTTGCTGAGAGGCATGGTGAGTATTTTGCAGGTCTCATTTGTTTTTGAAAATGAAGAAAGACAAGAAAAATGTATTTTTTTTCCTTTTTTCAATTTTCAAAAGTTTGTGACAAAAAGTGAGGTCGGCAAAATACTCACTATACCTCTCAGCAAATAGCTTGGGGTGTCTATTTTCCAAAATGGGGTCATTTGGGGGGGGGGGGGGGTTGCCATCTGGGCATTCCATGGCCTCCGAAACTGTGATAGGCAGTGAAGAGTGAAATCAAAAATTTACGCTCTTAGAAAGCCTGAAGGCGGTGCTTGGTTTTCGGGGTCCCGTACGCGGCTAGGCTCCCAAAAAGTCCTAAACATGTGGTATCCCCATACTCAGGAGAAGCAACAGAATGTATTTTGGGGTGTAATTTCACATATTCCCATGGCATGTTTGAGCAAAATATTATTTAGTGACAACTTTGTGCAAAAAAAAAAAAAAAATAAAAAAATGTGTCTTTTTCCCGCAACTTGTGTCACAATATAAATTATTCCATGGACTCGACATGCCTCTCAGCAAATAGCTTGGGGTGTCTACTTTCCAAAATGGGGTCATTTGAGGGGGGTTTGAACTGTCCTGGCATTTTATGCACAACATTTAGAAGCTTATGTCACACATCACCCACTCTTCTAACTACTAGAAGACAAAGCCCTTTCTGACACTTTTTGTTTACATGAAAAAATTATTTTTTTTTGCAAGAAAATTACTTTGAACCCCCAAACATTATATATTTTTTTTAAAGCAAATGCCCTACAGATTAAAATTGTGGGTGTTTCATTTTTTTTTTCACACAGTATTTGCGCAGCGATTTTTCAAACGCATTTTTTTGGGAAAAAGCACACTTTTTTAAATTTTAATGCACTAAAACACACTATATTGCCCAAATGTTTGATGAAATAAAAAATATGATCTTAAGCCGAGTACATGGATACCAAACATGACATGCTTTAAAATTGCGCACAAACGTGCAGTGGCGACAAACTAAATACATTTTTAAAAGCCTTTAAAAGCCTTTATAGGTTACCACTATAGATTTACAGAGGAGGTCTACTGCTAAAATTACTGCCCTTGATCTGACCTTCGCGGTGATACCTCACATGCATGGTGCAATTGCTGTTTACATTTGACGCCAGACCGACGCTTGCGTTCGCCTTTGCGCGAGAGCAGGGGGGGACAGGGGTGCTTTTTTTTTTTTTTTTTTCTTTATTATTTTTTTGCTTTTTTATCTTATTTTTAAACTGTTCCTTTAATTTTTATTTTTTTTAATCATTTTTATTGTTATCTCAGGGAACGTAAATATCCCCTATGATAGCAATAGGTAGTGACAGGTACTCTTTTTTTGAAAAAATTGGGGTCTATTAGACCCTAGATCTCTCCTCTGCCCTCAAAGCATCTGACCATGCCAAGATCGGTGTGATAAAATGTTTTCCCAATTTCCCAATGGCGCTGTTTACATCCGGCAAAATCTAAGTCATGAAATGCTCGTAGCTTCCGGTTTCTTAGGCCATAGAGATGTTTGGAGCCACTCTGGTCTCTGATCAGCTCTATGGTCAGCTGGCTGAATCACCGGCTGCATTCTCAGGTTCCCTGTTGGGACAGGAGAGCCAGAGAAAAACATGGAAGACGGTGGGGGGGGTCGTTCCCTCCCACTGCTTGTAAAAGAATGATACCAAGATGATACCTAAACCTGCAGGCATCATTCTGGTATAACCACTCAAAGTCCAGCAACATACCAGTATGTTACTGGTCCTTGTTGGGCATATATTGTAAACTTTTTTTTCATGCAGCCTGTGGGCTGAACGAAAAAAACATATTGATTGGTGGGTATGCCCACCATTAGAATACCTCCCTTCATCCACCCACTTCTAATGATGGGCATACATGCACCGTTTATATATGCCGAAGCATGGGGGCATCCTCCCGCAAAAGGCAGGAGCAAATCGCTCCTCCACCCACTGCTGCCCCCACGCTTCGGCATATATGCTGAAGTATGTAACTGTGGTGGTGAAATCACCTCCGACAGCGCTGGAGTCACGGCTTTATGTATTGTGGGAGCAAATGCTGTTGCTGTCAAGATAAATAAATCCGCGCTGCAACTGAATGGCGTACTTGCTAAGCAAATGATGGTTAACAAAAAACAAAGTAACATTACAGTATAACAGTAATACTTACCATACCTGCAAAGCAAATACAAAAAAAAAACATAGTAAAAAATAAAACATTTAACGCAACCTGTGCCTACATAAAATATATATATGCCGAAGCATGGGGGCATCCTCCCACAAAAGGCAGGAGCAAATCGCTCCTCCACCCACTGCTGCCCCCACGCTTCGGCATATATGCTGAAGTATGTAACTGTGGTGGTGAAATCACCTCCGACAGCGCTGGAGTCATGGCTTTATGTATCGTGGGAGCAAACGCTGTTGCTGTCAAGATAAATAAATCCGCGCTGCAGCTGAATGGCGTACCTGAAAACAAAAAAATGGTTAAAACACAGTAAACTATAAAAAAATTACATACCTGAAAAGCAAACATGATAAAACATAACAATAAAACATTGCAGAATAGAATACAGTAAAAAAGAGTAGAACAATAGAGAGAAAATAGAGAGAGAGAGAACAATAAAATGACAACTATTTTTGTTTTTTTTATTTTATATTTTTTTTGTGTATTTTTTTTTTTTTACTTTTTTTTTTTTTTTTTACATTTTTTTTTATAACTGTAACTTTTAAAACTGTAACGGTTCCAGGTTTGGGTCTCTCAAAATGCGATGGCATCTTGGGAGACCCTGTGAAAGTGTGTCCTAGTCTGTGCAGTGCTGTACCCTACGCTAAAACTCAACTAGTGTATGGTAGCGTTCAAAACATTCACCAATGCAAAGACCAGGATTGCCAGGACAGGAGGGACAATAATACCGGGTGTCACGCCTAAATCCGCGCTTTCTGCAGACACGACATTTTCTTTGGGGGGCTCGTTGGGTAGGGGTACTCTCGAGGACATAAGGAAAATGCCTCTCATGCAGCCGGCCTACTGCATTTGGTTGGGGAAGGTGAGGTGGAGCACCGTCTGGAAACAGAAGGGCTCTGACGATCTCTTCCTGGAATTTAAGGAAGGATCCAGTCCGTCCTGAAGCTCTGTATAGCACATGAGCGTTCAGCAAAGCCAATTGAAATAAGTATACAGACACTTTTTTGTACCAGCGTCTGGCCTTACGGGCAATTAGGTACGGTGCCAACAACTGGTCGTTGAGGTCCACCCCTCCCATATTTTGGTTATATTCGTGGACACAGAGGGGTTTCTCCACAACACCATTCGCTGTAGTAATTTGGACCGTCGTGTCTGCATGAAGGGAGGTAAGAACGAAAACATTCTTATTGTCCCTCCACTTCATAGCGAGCAAATTATTACACTGCAAGCAGGCTCTCTCCCCCGGCCTAAGACGGGAATCTACAAGCCGCTGAGGAAAGCCCCGGCGATTAGGTCGCACAGTGCCACATGCTCCAATTTGATGATCAAAAAGGTGACTAAAAAGTGGCACGCTCATGTAATAATTGTCCACATATAAATGGTACCCCTTTCCGAATAAGGGTGACACCAAGTCCCACACTATCTTGCCAGCGCTTCCTATGTAGTCAGGGCAGTTTGTCGGCTCTACGTGACTATCTTTGCCCTCGTAAACCATAAATCTACATGTATAGCCTGTGGTCCTGTCACAGAGCTTATACATCTTGACCCCGTATCTGGCACGCTTGCTGGGAAGGTACTGTTTGAATGACAAGCGGCCAGAAAATTTAATCAGGGACTCATCAACGCAGACAACTTGATGGGGAGTAAACAAGTCTGCAAAACGTTGGTTGAAGTGGTTTACGAGGGGCCGAATTTTGTGGAGCCGATCGTATTCAGGGTCTCCACGAGGACGACAGAGTTCATTGTCGTTGAAGTGCATGAACCGCAAAATCTGCTCGTATCGTGCCCTGGCCATGGAAGCAGCAGAACAAGGGCATATGGTGAATTGGGTCAGTGGACCAATATGACCGCAACTCACTCTTTTTGGTTATGCCCATGTTGAGGGAAAGGCCCAGAAAGATCTTAAATTCGGAGACCGTAATTGGTCTCCAATCTCTGGCAAGGGAGGACTGGGGATTAGTGGCGATGTGTTGACCAGCGTATAAATTGCTTTGGTCCACAATAGATCTATAGAGATCTTTGGTGAAAAACAGTGAATAAAAATCCAGTGACGTAAAATCAACTGTTTCCACCTGAATTTCGGGTTGGCCAGTGAATGGGGGCAATACGGGTGCTGCAGAAGTGGTGGGTACCCAATTCGGACTGGCGAATGCAGCAGGAAGAGCACTATGTGCACGACGGGCCTGTGTTCGTCTTCTTGGTGGCAGCAGGACACTACTATTGCTTGCCACCTCACCAGCTTGAACTGCACTTATGGGACTCGCCATGTCACCACGTGATACTGCAGTGCTGGATGTACGACCAGGGTGTACTAGGCCGCTGGTGCTTGCCAGTTCACCAGAAGGAATAGCGGCGCTAGTACTTCTCTGCTCCATACGAGGGACCTGCGGTTCTAGCACTTCAAGGACAGAAGAAGAAGTTCGGGGTCTGGTACGCCTGACCCTAGCAGGGACCACAACTCCGTCGTCAGAGCTATCTGTCATCTACAGGATCGTATTCTGAGCCTGAACTTGACAGATGAGTGACTTCCTCTTCACTATCTGTCATGCTCAGAAACCTGTAGGCCTCTTCACTAGTGTACCTTCGATTTGCCATTTTGGGCTCTAAATTTAGGGGTACACTAGTGAGACTCACAGGCAAAAAAGCTCCTGACTGTCAGCGACTGATTCAAAACGCTACCAAAAAACTGTTAGCGATCGCAGGCATCAGGCCTGACTCTGCGAACGCTGCAGTTATGTGTGCTTAGTGTTTTGTAAGTGTCAGTGATCGATCAATACTGCACTTGGGTGGGCTGGGCTGGGCTGGGCCGAGGGGCAAAACGCAGGTGCTAGCAGGTATCTGGGCTGATCCCGCTAACACTGCGTTTTTTTGGGGGACCCTAAACTGCTGGGGAGTATAGATCTGATCGGATCAGATATCAATCCATTCAGATACTGTAGCACTAAGGGAGGTGTATGCTGCATGCGTGGGTGTTAGCGGTACTGGCGCTAACCTGACGCTGCATGGGGCGACGCAGACCTTATCTGACCCTAAAAACGTAACTTATATCACCGCCGGGCAATTAGGGGGTTAAACCTTTACAAGGTAATAAACGGCGGGTGCCCTAAAACTATAATAAACTATAATAAACTGTAATAAACTATAATAAACAAACCCAAACTAACCAGCGTCACCCGTAACAATTATATGTTGATCACTGGTGAAAGCGTTAACTAGGGGGCAATCAAGGGGTTAAAACCTTTAGTAGGTAGTATATGGGGGTCCCTGTCGCTATAAAACACTGACGGCGAACCTATATACTTACCTCCCTAACTAGCGTCACCTGTGTCACTAATACAGCGATCAGAAAAACGATCGCTTAGTGACACTGGCGACGGCGGGTGATTACAGGGTTAAAACTTTATTAGGGGGGTTAGGGGGGTACCCTAGACCTAAAGGGGGGTACCCCAGACCTAAAGGGGGCTAACCTGACTGCCCTAACACTTAAAACTGTCACAAACTGACACCAATGCAATAATCAGAAAAAAAAAAAAACTGCTATTGATGTCAGTGTGACAGGGGGTACAGGGGGGTGATCAGGGGGTGACAGGGGGGTGACAAGTGTGCCTGCGTGTTCTACTGTTAGTGTAGTGTTGGTGCAAACTTACTTGGATGTCTTCTCTCCTCAGCGCCGGAACGAAAAGACCAGCTCAAGGAGAGTGACATCACTTCCTCCGCTTCTGTTTACATTCACAGAAGCCGAAGAAGCCCGTCATTCGCCAGGAGCGATCGCGAGGGGGGAGCCACGAATGAGTGGCCTCCCCCTCACCTTTGATCGACCCTGACCTGAATCCGACCACCGCTGGCATCGGGGGGGGGGGGTCCGATTGACCCCCCACCCGCGGGCAGGCAAGGACATACCTGTAAGTCCTTTTGCCTGCCCGTGCTATTCTGCCGACGTACATCGTCGTGCGGCGGTCGGCAACTGGTTAAAACAAAGAAGTTGAGATGTAGATGTAACTTGCCAGCAATTTAAAACATTTTTTCTTTGTAAGTGACAGTGCTTTCAAAAACCACTGCTCTCAGCCGTATGGAATTTTTACAAACATATTTTTGGTATTGGTAGATGTTCCCTAGGGCAGTGCCCTCATGCTGTGCTATTTTTTGACACCCCTTGCCAATTAGCCCAGAAAAATTCAAGTTAGACTTACCGGTAACTTGTTTTCCAATAGTCTTTCAGGACAGCACCAGAGACATCATGGCTCCTCCAACAGGAAACACCTCATCATACCAAGCTTTAACGTGGAGTTCCACTGGTTTTTTAGTTTATTAAAAGTCAGCAGCTACAAAAAGTATAGCTGCTGACTTTTAATAAACAGACACTCACCTGTTCCATGGTCCAGCGATGTGGCCACCCAAAGCCTCTGTTCTCTCCCCCTCCTCTTTGCGGTGCCGACATTGTGAGTGTGGGTGCCTGGCTGTGACAGTTTGCAGCTTCACAGCCGGGTGTGCACTTCACATGCGCAAGCCGCGCTGCGCTCCATCAATGGCCAGGCAATGTTCTAGGACCTGTGACGTGTCCCAGAACATTGCCGGGAGGGAGGGGCCGCCTAGGCCGCCAGAAGTGGGAAGGAGGAAGTGGGAAGGAGGAAGTCCCACTCTAAACCAGGTACCCAGCCCCCCCCCCCCAAAAAAAATGACATGGCAATTGTGGCATGTCAGGGGCGAGGAGTACTTAAAGTGGAAGTTTCACTTTTGGGTGGAACTCCACTTTAACAGGAGGCTGCGTTTTACCTTCCTGCTGTCCTTTCTGAGGCCGAAAAAAACGCTTATGGGTTTGCACCTGCTTTTTCTTTATCAGAAACAATTTATTTTTATCGGCCGTTCGGTCAAGAATGGATTCTAGATCTGAACCAAACAGCAAATCCCCTGAAAAGGCAATGCTACACAGCCTGTTTTTTGATGCTGCGTCCCCGGGCCAGATTTTTAGCCATAAAGCCCTCCTAGCAGAGTTTGTTAATGCTGCGGACCTAGCCGACATGCGTATGAACTCTGCAGAGGCATCTGCAATGTATGACACTGCTGCAAATAAGGTTGTAAAGGAGTCCAAAATCTCTTGTTTTGGGGAATCTGCAGTAAGGTGGGCCTTCATCTGGTTAATCCAGTGCTCTAAATTCCTGGCAACAACATGTGTCGGCTTCAGATTGTTCATCACCGATCGCCAGGTCCTTTTAAGAAGTAGGTCCATCCTTTTATCCATGGGCTCCTTTAGCATGCCCATATCTTCAAGGCAATGTCAGTTGATTTCGAGACCTGCAAGAAAGCGGAATCCAGTTTTGGAACCTTCTCTTGTGGGCCCGAGAAAAAATGTCTTCTTCTCTGGTTCCAGCCATTCTTTTCTAACCATGTCTGTGATTATCGAATGTACTGGAAAAGTACAGCCTTTTGAGTATCCCATCCCAGCATACATGCGGTCGTGCAGTGAGAGCTCCTTCTTTTCCTCCTCTATCCCCAAGGTAGCATGGATTAATTTCAAGAGTCCTTCTACCTCTTCTAGTGACAACTTGTAATTAGAAGCGGCATCTGCTTAATTTTCCTCCTCTTCTGAATCTGATTCATCTGGAGCGAGGGAAGCAGGTTCTTGGGAAGTATCCTGGGAGACTGGACCTTCCGCCTGTATCAGAGAAACCCCTTGGGATTCTGAAGATGGAGGTGGAGCTCTAGGCTCCCCTGAGGGACCTAACTCTTCTCTCAGGTTTGACCTGAAAGCTTGAAAGGTTGCGCGGAGCTCATCTTTATTGGTTGAAACCAGATCGCCACAAATGGATGGAGACTCCTCCCTGACTAAATCTGCAATACAATCTGCACAAAGAGATTTTGTCCAAGCTTCGCTTAAATTGTCTTTGCAGACAGGACACCTTCTCTTGCACAGAGCTTTTTGCCTGGACAAACAAAAGAAAAAACAAAAGGACCACGCTGAAATGCTACTGTACAGCATAGGTAAAAATAAACACCCAGGTGCACTAGGAAAGAACCTCTCACTTCCCTGTGCCCAAGCAAGCCACCACCACCACCACCTTGTAGAGTTCCTTATGCTAGGCAGGACGACTAACCCACTAGCCACTGCACTACACATGCACCAGGGAGAACTCACGTGGGGGGATTAATACCCATAGGAGAAAATGGCCCACAGTAAAAAAAAAACACAGTCCTTTACCTTGGTCTTACTGGTGCCTTGGCTTGCCCCCTTATCCACTGCATCCTCCATTGCAGAGCGCACTGCAGCCGCGTGGCTGAAAGAAGGGTGGTTCTGAGATTCAAAAATGCTGCTGCGCCGACCCGGAACCAAAAGTTAAGAGCACCAGGTGACCCTGCCCTCGCCCCCTGTGCTTTGCATCTAGAAATGACACTGCACCCGACCCAGAAGTGCTGCCTCTTCCTGTACAATGCACAGGACATGGCTGAGGGCTCTTCTCAGCTGCCAGAACAATGACGGCTGCTCGGCTTGTACCGCCGCTGTCCCACGATGTGGGCTGCCAGCGGGGAACCTCCGCAACCGCCCCCAGCCAAAAAAAGGGCAGCACCCCCAGACAGTACAGGCTTTCCCCGAGCACAGAAGGGGGAGAGGGAGCCCATGAGACCATCCAGCAAGAGGCAGGCAAGCGGGAGGATCACTCTCCTAAACAGAAAAAAACTAACAGGTGAGAACCTTTTGTCTCCCAGGAAAGCCCTGAGAGATCATGGCTCCCACCAGAGGTGTTCCTTCGGCTGGAGGAAACACAAAAAAACTGACGGAAGCTGCGTGGAGGCCTCCTGTTAAAGCTTGGAATGATGAGGTGTTTCCTGTTGGAGGAGGAGCCATGATCTCTCGGGTTATATTAACCCCAGGCACATCTTGCATATCCAGCTTCAAAGCAATATGCTCCCACAATAAACAATAAAAGGCCAATAAACGTTCTCCAGATAATATTCACCCTCAGACAAACTTCTCCAGGATCTCATATTAGATGTAAAGCATTCAGTGTATTTATCAGCAGTACCCAGTGAAGGAAATAAGTGACCAATAGTGAAGCCCGCAATACCATTAAAAAACAATTTTATTGTAGTAACTTACAGTTTAGATTCAAGAGTGCATGCATCACAAGGAACAATCGGCTGCAGCATTCAGCGTGCTGGTGTCAACCTGCCTGATATGTTTCATCACAAACGGATATCATCGGTGGTGTGGCTTCACTAACCCCAGCACGCCCTAAATATATAGAGAGGCCAATTGCAACTGATTGGGGAGGGAATTATCTCCCAAAGCAGCAGCTGAGTGTGGTAAACCGTCATACGGTGCGGCGTGCTATGCGCACATGCACCAGAGAGACACAACTCATTGGCTGCCAGGTGACGTCTGACGTGGGGATAATATCCACCGCGTCATTGCGTTCACCCAAAAAGCTCACCGAGCAGCTGCCCTTACGGCGCATGCGCGACTAAACCGGCCATTTCATTGGTTTGCTAAAACAACAACTGACGCCGAACTGCCGTCAGCTGCGTCATCGTGTCAAGCAAGGGGATAACATCATTGAAGCGCAGATGTATTACACATCCGCATTCCAAAGTGCAAACACATGAAGAGGAAGTCTCAATAGCCCAGGGCAGCGGCAATGGAATGCATTGCGGTCCAACATTCCGGAGTGTGGGCTAAGAGACTCATATACAGATGTTAAGATCATGTTAGAACTAGCAGGGAGCTATCACATTAAAAATGAATAATTAAAAAAACCAACATAATTAATAAAAAAACAGAGCAATATGGAATGCCTATGGGAAAGCTATGGAGGAAGCCACCCAGAAGTAAACCATGGACAATAAGACAATATACAAAAAGAATAGTGAAAATCGTTAAAAGTAGAACATAAGTAAAAATTAATATTTAGTATAGATAAAAAACATCAATCATTAAGATATAACGCAAATTGTGTGTAAACTAGAAAAAGGACTCAATCAAAAAAAGATAAAGCAATACAAAATAATATAGCCAATATAACTATAAACTCAAAATCATCAGGTATTGGCTAATCATAGATATATATTCAGCTGTTATTTATAAAGCTATTAACGTCCCATTCTACATTCATTCGAAAGGGACTGTAGCACTTCAAGTTGTATATCCAGCTGGACTCCAACCGTGAGATCTCTCTTTTAGTAAAGTTACCTCATCAATGGGGTGTGAACCGATCAATGGCAATAATAGTTGTTCCGGCTGGATTCTTATTATGGTGCTCTAAATAGTGTCGTGACACAGTGTGTTTAGGGAACCCCTTTCTGATGTTTGTTAAGTGTTCCCTAACCCGCACATTCATTGCTCTCATGGTGCGGCCTACATACTGCAGACCGCATGGGCAAATTAACAGATATACTACATTTTTAGATGTGCATGTTATAAAGGTGTCAATGTTATAAGCAGGGCTGGTGCAAGGATTTTTGACACCCTAGGCGAAACCTCATTTTGCCGCCCCCCCCCCTGGCTCCACCCCTGACCACACCCCCTTTGCCCTGCCCCACCTTTTTACTGAAACGCTCATCGAATGAAGCCTACCAGCGCCCATCAAAGAATGTTTGCCTGCTTCCATTCATTTGGAAGTTGGGACACAGACACAGTCCTCCGCTGCACCTCTGACACTTTGTGCGATTAAAGTGGTGGCTGCCTGCTATTGCTGAGACTTAGTTGCCTGCTGCAGAGAGAAGAGTGTAGGAACACCAGTGGCTGGGCGCCCTAGGCAGCAGTCCTATGCAGGGTTATGGGGAAGAGGCCCTTGTTCCCTTCAACATGGGGACAAGATGTTTTGGGGGGGCTGAGCCCTCCTGCCCCAAAACAACTCCCCATGTTGAGGGCATGTGGCCTGGTATGGTTCAGGAGGGGGTGGGCGCTCGCTTCTTTCCTGGCCTGCCAGGCTGCATACTTTTTTCAGGCATTCTTTTTACAAGTCGCACCCAAATCGCATCTATATCACACAGGTGCGACTTTCATGCGACTTTTGTGGGTTTACATTGAAGTAATTGAATCAAGTCGCATGAAAGTAGTGCAGGAACTTCTCTGAAGTCACTGTGACTTGAAGTCGCAAAGATTTGAATGATTATCATAGGTAAACTTGTGGTGCGACTTGTCATGCGACTTTGCGGCAGGAAAAGTCACACAAGTGTGAATGGGACCTAAACCCTATAGGAAACACCATATATATATAGTAGCATACCTCAGTTCTCATATTGCTTGTTGTGTGCTCTTTGTTCAAAGTTGTTGTTTCTTCACAAACAGCCTTTCCAGATTCTCTCACCCATTACTGTCTATAGGGTGGCTCCTTTTAGGGTCCTCTAGAGCCAATCTTACACTTCTGTGTGTGTCGGTGCGGTACCTCTTCCCGTTCCAGCCAGCCCAGGCTCCACGTGTCCCCAAGCGCGGAGAGCTGCCGCCAGGCGCCACGCCATCCTCCATCCTTACTCCGCTCCAGGAGAGCGTGGGGGGGCGGGGGGGCACTGTGCCGCTGGACTGACATGGATGATGGACACACACTGTAGAGCCGAGAGCTGTCTCGGCGAGATATATGACAGAGCGGAGAGTGGAGAGCGGAGGGGGCAGCTGCTGCTGCCTGACACTGACACAGAGAGCGCCCTGGGGGTTGCTGGACAGGACAGATGTTACTGGCTCGCCGCTCGCTGCAAGATAGCAGAGCAGAGAGGGGGGATTACTGTCTGTGTAAACACAGCAGCGGCGAAGCGGGGGGGGGGGCGGGGGCGGGTGTCGGCGGCTGCTGCTTGACATGGCAGGGTAGTTGCAAGGACAGTGCAGGAGTAAAATAGCCAGCGGCCGGGCGCCCTAGGCGGCAGTGCGCCCTAGGCGGTTGCCTAGTCCGCCTAGTGGTAGCACCGGCCCTGGTTATAAGTCCTTGCGGTGGTATGGGATCTAAACTGACTGATTTTTATATTTTTATTTTTATTAACGTAGCATACTGTGCATTTGCGACAGGGAAAAAACCTTTTGATTTCTGAAAAAATTATACCCTGATTGGTGCATCCAAAATATTGGGAGCAATCTGCAACTTTAGAGGTGATACCCCTCTGAAAATCACCTGTGGGTGTCATTTTTTAAAACTTTTAAAACTTTTTAAAACATTTAAAACTTTTGAGTGTAGAAGTCTTGTCAAACAGCAATTACCGTGACGTGTTATTCTCTTTGCGTCCCTCTAATTTAGTTTCACCTTGTCACTAGGGACTTGGGGACTTCTAAACTAAGTGCAGCCCATTTGCTTGCAGTTTGTTTAACCACTTTACAACCGGCCCATAGCCGAATGACGGCTGCAGGGTGGTTGCTTAACTCTGGGATCACGTCATATGACGTCTTCCCAGAGTTCCCCTCTCGCGCGTCCCCTGGGGCGCGCACCTGAACATATCCGTGACCGCCGGGTCCAAATAACCCGGCGCATCACGGATTCCGGTAAATGGCCGCTGATCGCGGGCGTTTACCATGTGATCGCTCCGTCAAATGACGGAGCGATCACATGTAAACAAACCAGCGTCATCTAATGACGCTGGTTCCTCTCCTCCCCTCCTGTGTACCGATCGGTACACTGTGAGCAGAGAGGGGGATGGATGGATGGCTACAGCGCTGTGGGCTGGTTGTGTAGTGCCCACAGCGCTAACCAGTGACATCCAGCCATCCATCCATCCATGCTCAGCCATCCCTAACGCTCTGCAATGCCCAAGAATAATGTGCAATACTCTGCAATGCCCTGCACTACTCGGCAATACCCCCGCAATACTCTGCAATACCCCGCAATACTCTGCAATACCCCGCAATACTCTGCAACACCCCCGCAATACTCTGCAATACCCCCGCAATACTCTGCAATACCCCCCGCAATACTCTGCAATACCCCGCAATACTCTGCAATACCCCGCAGTACTCGGCAATACCCCGCAGTACTCGGCAATACCCCACAATACTCTGCAATACCCCACAATACTCTGCAATACTCTGCAATACCCCACAACACTGTGCAATACTCTGCAATACCCCACAATACTCTGCAATACCCCACAATATTCTGCAATACCCCACAATACCCCACACCACTGTGCAATACTCTGCAATACCACGCAATACCCCGCCATACCCAGTCATACTCAGCCATACCCAGCCATGCTCAGCCATACTCTGCGATACCCCGCCATACTCTGCGATACCCCGCCATACTCTGAAATACCCCGCCATACTCTGAAATACTCCGCAATACTCTGCCATACCCAGCCATGCCCTGCCATACTCTGCAATACCCCGCAATACTCTGCCATACCCAGCCATACTCTGCAATACTTGGTGATACCCAGCCATACTCTGCCATACCCTGCTATGCTCAGCCATACCCTGCCATGCTCAGCCATACCCTGCCATGCTCAGCCATACTCTGCCATGATAAGCCATACACGGCTGTACTCGGCCCCTGTATGTGGCCAGGCTGTGAAAGTCTCACGCCGTACTCAGGAGGAGGAGGAGAATCTATTTTGGGGTGTCATTTTTGGTATATACATGTTATGTGTTAGAAATAATGTATAAATAGACAACTTTGTGTTAAAAAAAAAATGCGTTTTAACCACTTCCTGCCCGCCGGCTGTCATACGACGTTCTTGACTTTGTGCGGGGATATCTGAATGATGCCTGCAGCTACAGGCATCATTCAGATATCAGCTTTTTTAGCCGGCGATTCCCTACACCATAAGAATGATCATAGCGGCTGTTCCACTGCTTGATCGCTCTTACGGGAGGCGAGAGGGGATGTCCACCCTTTTTAATTTCAGGCTTCCCAGCCTAGAGGTGAGATGTGAGGTCTTATTTACCCCATATCTCACTGTAAAGAGGACCTGTCATGCCATATTCCTATTACAAGGGATGTTTACATTCCTTGTAATAGGAATAAAAGAGGTCAAAAATTTTTTTTTTTGAAAAAAGCATCAAACTAAAATAAATAAAGTAAAATGAACAATAAAAAAAAAAAATTTAACGAGCCCCTGTCCCTGTGTGCTCGCATGCAGAAGCGAATGCATACGTAAGTCCCGCCCACATATGAAAACGGTGTTCAAACCACACATGTGAGGTATCGGTGCGATCGGTAGAGCGAGAGCAATAATTTTGGCCCTAGACCTCCTCTGTGACTCAAAACATGTAACCAGTAAAAAATTTTTAAAGCGTCGCCTATGGGGATTTTTGAGTAGCGAAGTTTGGCGCCATTCCACAAGTGCGTGCAATTTTGAAAGGTGACATGTTGGGTATCTATTTACTCGGCATAACTTCATCTTTCATATTATATAAAAACATTGGGCTAACTTTGCTGTTTTGTTTTTTTTTTAAAGCACAAAAAAAAAAAGCGTTCAAAAAATCGCTGCGCAAATACCGTGCAAGATAAAAAGTGGCAATGACCGCCATTGTATTCTCTAGGGTCTTTGCTAAAAAACATATATAATGTTTTGGGGTTCTATGTAATCTTCTAGCTAATAAATGATGATTTTTACATGTAGGAGAGAAATGTCAGAATTGGCCTGGGCACTCCAGAACGCCTGAAGGTGCTCCCCTGCATGTTGGGCCTCTGTATGTGGCCACGCTGTGTAAAAGTCTCACACATGTGGTATTGCCATACTCGGGAGTAATAGCAGAATGTGTTTTGGAGTGTAATTTGTGGTATGCATATGCGGTGTGTGAGAAATAACCTGCTAATATGACAATTTTGTGAAAAAAAAAAGTAAAAAAAAACTTGATTTTGCAAAGAATTGTGACAACAATGAATGTCAACTTCAAAAAACTCACCATGCATCTTTCTAAATACCTTGGAATGTCTTCTTTCCAAAAAGGGGTCATTTGGGGGGTATTTGTACTTTTCTGGCATGTTAGGGTCTGAAGAAATTAGATAGGCCATCAGTACTTCAGGTGTGATTAATTTTCAGATATTGGCACCATAGCTTTTGGACTCTATAACTTTCGCAAAGACCAATAATATCCACCGATTTGGGTTATTTTTACCAAAGATATGTAGCGGTAAATTTTGGCCAAAATATATGAAGAAAAATTACTAATTTGCAAAATTTTATAACAGAAACTATGAAAAATGCATTTTTTAACAGATTTTTCGGTCTTTTTTCTTTTAAAGCGCAAAAAATAAAGAACCCAGCGGTGATTAAATACCACCAAAAGAAAGCTATATTTGTGTGAAAAAAAGGACAAAAATTTCATATAGATACAGTGTTGCATGACTGAGTAATTGTCATTCAAAATGTGAGAGCACCAAAAGCTGAACATTGGTCTGGTTAGGAAGGGGGTTTAAGTGCCCAGTGGTCAAGTGGTTGACTACTTGCAGACCACTCACCACCCTCTGTGGTAGGGTGTCCCCGCTGCACTGTATCATGTACATGAACGTAATCTGGCATTTCAAGACAGGGGGCACACGTGTGCTCCCGCCGGCCCGTTTGTGCTGTAATTTGCTACAGCACAAGTCAGTTAGCAGGTCCCAGCCAATGATTTATAGCTGGGACCTGCTGATCGGCTTAGCGAATGACAGTAAAGAGCCCTGTGTTTACTAACAACACAGGGCTCTGTACATGGAGCAGAGATGTGGCTGTTTTTCTCCCTGCCAAGCAGGGAGATAAAACAGTCACATCTGTTAGTAAAATCAGCACACATTAAACATTTTAGGCACACAGTTAACCCTTTGTGATTGCCCCTAGATGTTAACCCCTCCCCCCCCCTTCAGTGTCAGTTCCCATCCAGTATCAGTTAGTGTGGGATTGTCCGCCACACTATCCCAGTCCCACTATAAGTCACTGATCACCGCCATTACTAGTATAAAAAAAAAAATCCCAGTATGTATACCATAGCTTGTAGACGCTATAACTTTCACTCAAACCAATCAATATACCCTTATTGGGAATTATTTTTTATTTTTACCAAAGGCATGTAGCAGAATATATTTTGATCTAAAGTTATGAAGAAATTAGATTTTTTGTTTAAATTTTATTGAATATGTTATATAGCAGAAAGTAAAAAATATAGTTTTTTCTCAAATTACCAAAACAATGCTCTACTTGTATGAAAAAAATCTATATAAAATTTAATTTGTGTACAGTGTTGCATGACTGCACATTTGCCAGTTGAAGTAGCACAGTGCCAAATACCAAAAAATGGCCTTGTCATGAAGTGGGAAAAACCTTCCGAAGCTGAAGTGGTAATTTGAGTAGCCCTTTTAGCTACTAATATGCTCCCTTCGGAGTTCGGACGGGAGTGGGGTGAGATGACAATTTGAAATCAATTCTAGTATATCCAAATGTTATCTTTGTGTTCTGGGAAAACCAATTTGGCGCAAAGCCATGAAATTAAACTTTAGCATGTGTTTGTTCAGTTTCTGAAATGATTTTTATTTGCATTGTCAACAAATGTTTCTAATCTGCAGCAGTTCGATAAAATTGTTAGAATTTCCTTTTTAGATTAAATAACACTGTGAATCTATTAGAACTTGTGACTGTACTTCAAAACTAATTTCTGGATGTCAGGTGACATCCATGTATTTATATATCTGATCACAAGATGAAAAACTAAGCAGCACAGCAGGTCTTTCACATGACATAACACCACATCATGCCAATAGTCATTTCACGTGCATGTTGATTAGTCATGGGCTAAAGCTCAAAAGAGAGAGGATAAAAGTTATTTTAAGTAAATAGTTGGAGAAGGTGTTCTGTATATGGAGATCTCACACCCTGCCTCTTTTCTATTGTGCCTATGCTGCCTACGCAGTCAGATTGTCATATTTTAACTGAACTAACAAAGACTCCCCCCTCCCCGGAAAATATAATGGAATTTACAGTATTTCGAAGCTCAGTCCAGAATGCAGAGTCATCAGGTGTGGCCCTATTATGACAAGGAGCTTGCTTTCGAAACCACTAAAGCCTCGCACATACAATCTGATTTTCCGCTGGGAATTGTGTGATGACAGACTGTTGGCCGAAAATCCGACCGTTTGTACGCTGCATCAGACAATTGTTGTCAGACTTTCCACCAACAAATGTTGCATGGCAGGATTATAAATTTTCCACGGACAATGTTCTGTTGTCGGATTTTCCTATCGTGTGTACACAAGTCCGTCATACAAAAGTCCAGAGTACAAACACACATGCTCGGAAGCAAGGACGAGCCAGAAGCGGTCGATCTTGTAAACTAGCATTCGTAATGGAGAATTAACATTCGTGACACGGCAAATTATGAAATGTCGAAATGCAGCGCATATTCTCTTCTTCTTTAATGGGATAATAATGAAGCAGCTTTGCTGGTGATACTGATGGGGTTCTGCCAAACGTATTTAAAACAGCTTTTTTTTTCTAGTGATATCAAGAATAATATTATATTTTTAATTTTTTTGGTCAAGTTACCACAACACCATTATCCCGTAGTTTTTTAGATCAAAGATACAGCTATGTTGGTGTCCCTTGTTAATTTTACATTGTACTTTTTAAATGTGCCTACATTGCCTACTCCCAAACTGTCATTTGAAGTAAAACACATATCCAAGTATTATTCTACACAATTGGTTTTTATTATGTATTATTCAAAAATGTAAATAAAATAAATTAGACATGCTATCTGCCATACAAAGATAAATAACTTAACCAAAAAGTGCATTCTATGCATACAAAGAGAAATAAAGTATAACAAAATCATAATAAAATTTTTTTTTTTTAAATTAGTAATTGAAGGGCTGAAAATCCCCAGCCCAGAGGCCTTGTTGGGGGTCTTCTGGCTGGAATTTCCACTGTCCACCATGCTCTGTGGTGGGTGTAGTTGCTGTTGTGGGTGGGGTGCCTGTGGTGGGTGGGGTGGCTGTGGAAGTGGTGGAGGTGGGGCATAAAAATCCGAAATGTGGGTTTTTGATGTAATCTGTCCCCTCCCCCCCTTGTTGAGGAGCTGCAGCATGAGTTCCTCACACATTCTCCTTTAATCCACATCCATCTCCCTTAACTTATTTGTCGTCAGACACTCAAATGCCTCAGCTGCATCTGGGTCCATCCTGATGGCACTAGTGGCATGGTTGAGGAAGGCAGCTGTGGCCTTGTCCAGGTTCCTGCTCTTCCTGGCCATTTTAGCAGGAGGGCGTAGGGGAGAGATCTGGGACTCCATGTGGCTGCTGGCCACTGGATCCTCCTGACTGACACTTTCCTGTTGATGAAAATGGGACATAATTATTTTTTGTTTTTGGTCATCAATCACACACAATTTTGATCTCCTGACTGTTGCAAATTGAATGTGGACAAATGGAAAAGACTATCATTCTGACCCCAGCATTTTTCATTCTTGTACAAATCATTTTTGGACACTACTGTCTATTGATATGGAAACCACTTTGTTAAGGCAGGAATATTTGAACAATAGCGTCTAGTTATCATCATTGTATTTTTGGATAAAAATATGTTCAACAATGCTATTCCTGGGTCAAGCTGGGCTCCTCCGCATCTTCATCCTGTGTAGAAGGACCAGGGTGGACCTCAGGAGCTGTGGCCTCAGCTGATGTGGAAGGGAGAGTTGACAGCAATGGCCTGGGTTCAATCTGGTCGGTTAAACGCAGGCTGTTGTAATACCACAGCCTGGGAACATAGATATCATCAGCCGATGCTCCCGATCTCTGTGATTCCTGGACCTTCTTGAGCTCTCTTGAGTTGGTTAAACCAGTGCATCCCAGGGCAGACAACGCATATATCAAGACCAAAATCTCCAATCTGAGGAATACTTTTAAGTATTCCTCAGATTGGAGATTTTGGTCTTGATATATGCGTTGTCTGCCCTGGGATGCACTGGTTTAACCAACTCAAGGAGTTTTTTTAATGCTGCCTTCCTCAAGATTTTATTCAAGTAGTCTCGACTTTTGACCTTCCACAGACAGGGCAGCTCCCGATACAGATCATTGAAGTGTGGCAAAACATCTGGCGATGTAAATTTATCAACCATGATAAATGATCAAATGCCTGCAATTCAGAACACAAGATAAAACTTAATGTCTGGCATAACTCATAAACTGGTCCCAATATAGGTCTCAATCTAAGCAATGTAGGCCAATAACCACCTTTACCCCAATTTACATTTGTCCCTTCGTTAACTGGCTCCTTTCGTGTGATGGCGATCTTTCGTCCCCCACTCCAAGATCATTCCTACAGCCGTTACATGGACTGTGCGTTATGGCTTTATATACACTGTGCATGCGTGAAACCCCTCTCTCTCTGCTCTCCGAGCGTCATGACGCTGGGGCGTGACCATCTCTCTTCTGCATGCGACACACACGGTGGAACATTCAGGAGGGACAACATGGTGGATTCTGCGAATTCTAGGCAGCCCCGCGGTGGTGGGGCTTATAGGAGGCACAAAGCCACCCCCATGAGCAAGGGTGAGATGGGGCAGATGGTGCACATCCTTGAGAAGCATGACTACGACTGTAAGCTGCGCAACTATGAAAGGCCCAACAGCCGAAAGTATCTCATTTTGGAGAAGGTCATCGCCGTTTTGCAGGGAGAATTTTCGGTGCAATGAAGGAAGGACCAAATCAGAAAGCGATGGTCTGATCTAAAGCACCGCAAGCAAGACCAGATGGAGTCCATCCATCGCATAATCAAACAAGTAAACAATATTTGTATCTAACCAATATGTATATGTGTAAAATAGCTGTCTGTATATGTGCTTTCTCCAAGTAGGTCTCGATAAATCGAGATAATGTTTTCTCTAGTCTTTGTCTGAATTTGTATTTTAAAGATGAAGTTAAATATAAAGCAGATATGAACATTTTTAAATTTTTTTTGTTTTGCCATGTATTTATTTTTGAAACTATTTTTTTCTCTTCTTTCAACAGGGAGGCACAAAAAAATGAGGCTACAGACAAGCTGCCAGAGGGGATGAAGGGAGGCTACCCTCACTCCGGCCCCAACAGGGGAGACAGCAAGGCCATTTTCCCCCCAAAAGTGACAACTTTAAACACACTCATTTAGCTACCGATTCTAGGTGGGCCAAAGGCCATGGGCTTGAACCGGAATTTAGGGGGTAAAGAACACTTTTCTGGTTGCTGCCTGGCTCCTCAGTGCCCATTAATGCAGCCTTGCCAGTGTAGACATGGGTAGAGGAGAGGCCCCGGGGATCATAGTCGCACAGAGTCACACCTGCTAGAATGATCATCATATATCCCCTATCCCATAGGAGACAAGAGGGGTGGGGGGCAACTGCAGGAGTTTTTCAATGTTGGCACTTGTCCAGTGTTTGCCCTCACCTCACATCACCTTTCCTTTTCGATGCATTTGTCACTGAAAAAAAACACAGTGCAGCATGGTGGAGTCCACTAGTCAGGAGCAAACATTGTCATCAGACTAATTCAGCAAAATGGATGCTAGAAACAGATGTGACTTGGGGTGGCTTAATGAATGGTGTATTGTTTTATTTTTTTTTTAGAGGAAAGTGATGTTGGTTTTGAGGCGTGGGATCTGACACCTGGACCCAGCACAGACCTTGCACTTGTTGACGTAACATCCCCTGACGCAAGTCAAACAGAGGGCCAAAGAGACCCAGAAGTGGAAGAAACTATTTGTGAGCCTCTTATTTGGGCAAGTAAGTATTCTTTGAATCTGGCTTCTAATGTGTATACATGTCAAGTGTTTAGATGTCCAAACCAAACACCCACACCACACATTAGTGGAGTATTTAGTGCCTTAACATTAGCATGGTGCCTGCTTCCCGTTGGGCCGGCATACAGCGGTGCCTGTTTGGTTGTCCTCCCACTCTTGCAGTACCCCACAGGAAGAGGAAAGAGGAACGTAAGACAGTCTCATTTGTTTTCTTCCCTAACACAATGTTGTTTGACATTTTTTTTTCCTCAGGTCACCAAGAGTATTGGGCATTTGTGCCCCATTGCTTAGGAAGGTTCATTCCTAGTGAATAGCTACTTTATCCTACAGTCGGGATGGTCTGTCCCACCCCGACCCCAATGTTTTTTTTGCACAAATTTGGTTTTATGTTTTTGTTCTTTTTGGTTACAGGACATTGCTATTTACTTGCTTTGCTGAAGCTGACTTAAGAAATATGGCCCTTATGGCTCGATATTGTCACTATCCCTTTATAGGCTCTTTTGTGTCGTTTCTGTTTCAGGGGTGCCTCACTAATGTTGGGCGGGGATCCATGATGGCCAGCACCTCGGGATCCTCCCCCAATGGTAAACGCATTCATGACCAGTCTTTCCTAGAATGAGTGTCAGAGTAATTTCCCATAATGTTAGGGGTTTTAACTCCCCACATAAAAGGAAAAAGGCCTTCACCTTGTACAAGCACCTAAAAGCTGACATTGTTCTCCTGCAGGAGACCCATTTCACAGAGGCCAACCACCCTACATATTTTGACAAATCATATGGTCTGGGTTCTTATACCACGTTTGGGTCCAGGTCCCGAGAGGTGGCGATTTTTTTTTTTTTTAAATGTTTGATATTGAGAGTATATATAAAGATCCAGCGAGCAGGTTCATCATTCTTAAGGGCTCCATTCATGGGAAGAAAATAACGGTTGCTAATGTTTATGCCCCTAATGATTCCCAAGCTACCTTCTTTAGGGCATTTTTCCAGACACTTGACAAATACTCCTCCCCACACTTAGTGCTTGGAGGGGACTTTAACCTAGTAGCCCACTCTGACCTAGACAGAAGCAGGAGTGGCGGAGTTATCAACGCTTTCCCTAAAACTCTGAAATCATTGCTTCACTCTCACAACTTAGGAGACGCTTGCAGAGCACACAACGTGGGGGCTAGGGAGTATACAGTACATTTTACTGCCACCCCCACGATAGCTAATCCAGACTGGATTAACTTTTTTGCACTCCTATACTCTTAGCAAATTCTACTGACGCAGCAATACATCCCTGCCCCTGGTCTGACCATCAAGTGGTCTCTCATGGTGTTTCTCACATAGGCCTTAAACCTTCCACAGTGGGTTGGAGACTTAATGAGTCCCTTCTCACGGACCTAATCCTGACCTCGAAAATCTCTATATTCATGGATGAATATTTTGCCACCAACAATATAAACAAGACCTCCCCCTCCATCTTGTGGGCAGCCCATAAGGTGGTAATTCGTGGTCATCTAATTCAATTGGCAGCCAACAGGAGAAAGGAAAAATCAGCGGACATCACTAGACTTACTGCTGATCTCGACAAACTGTACCATCTGCACACTCAAAGTCACGCCCCAGGGTTACTACACCAAATAAATGCCAAGAGATTAGAATTGGATAAAATCCTTTCCGATCAAACTGAAAAGTCCCTTAGATGGTCAATGTTTGCAAGGAAGCTCAATCAGTCTTTCCAACCCCCTTACACATACAAACTTAGAACACCTAACGGTAACCTGGTCTCCCACCCAGCAGATGTCCTTCAGGCTTTTTCAAAGTTTTATTCTGACCTGCCCTCTTCACCCACAGATCCTGCCCTCAAATCTTGGCTAGACAACTTACCCCTCCCTGCTCTCTCAAGATCAAATAGAGGAAGTGAATGCCCCATGTTCTGACTCGGAACTTATTAATATTATTAAATCCTTAAAACCCTCAAAACACCCCGTGCCCAGACGGATACTCAGCCCCTTATTACAAAAAATTTCAAGGCATTTTAATCCCACATCTAAAATCCCTTTTCAATTACATCCTTAGGGGCAACGTTTTCCCAGACGATATGCTTCTGGCCAATATGTCCTTGATCCCTAAATCTAACAAGGATCACTCCTTACCCCAAAATTACAGACCGATCTCGGTCATTAATACAGACCTAAAGATCTTTGGCCACTTACTAGCAGACAGACTTTCTAAAATTATTACCTCTTTAATCTCCCCTGACCCAAACCGGTTTTATCCCGACAAGACAAATTACAGACAACATCAGACTGGCTTCCAACATTATACAAGACGCAGACTTACACTCCAATAAAGTATTACTCCTAAGCCTTGACATTCATAAGGCATTTGATAGTGTGCTATGGCCTTATCTAGAATGGACTCTGGAAAAATTTGGCTTTGTAGGGGCCTTTGTACATGGGTTCAGAGCACTTTATCACCACCCACGCACACGAATTAGACTCCCTGGTTCCAACTTTAACTACTTCACACTAGGCAGAGGTACCAGACAAGGCTGCCCCCTGTTGCCGCTTTTATTTGCTCTAGCCATTGAGCCCCTTGCACGCTGCATTAGAATGGACCCCAACATCAGAGGATATAGAAGGGTGACCAGGAATTCAAACTGAGTCTGTATGCGGATGATGTTTTAATGTTCCTGACTGACCCAATAGTGTCCCTGCCCAACCTCACCTCTACTTTACACACATTTCAAGAAATCTCGGGACTAGGGGTTAACCTCTCGAAATGCGCTAGATATATAAGGCTAATTACCCTCCAGCATTTACCCACATCAGACAACTTCTACACACATGGAATTCATACCACATTACATTTCTGGGAAGAATCCAAGCGGTGAAAATGTCCATTCTCCCCAAGCTTTTTTTTTTTTTTTTTTTAGGGCCCTCCCTCATTACAGGTATGTCTCCTGCCAGACAATAGAAATAATCCAAAGGGATGTGAATAACTTTGTTTGGCAAAACAAAAACCTGATTTAGGTAGAAAAATTATTTTTAGCCCTTGAGATAGAGGTGGTTTGGGCTTACCGAACCTTTGGCTATACTTCCTCGCTGCCAGATTGCTGCAGCTAGCGCTATGGCACACCCCCTCACACAGTATCCTCTGGATCCGCTTTGAGCGGGCCTCAATAGCACCATATCTTTTACAAGGTCTACTGTGGGCCTTGTCGGTTCGCCCCAAAGAGGTTTCCACTCTAAATGTAGTTGTGGGGCAATCACCACACCTGTGGGCTTTGTATAAGAAGAGGTTCTCTTTGCTCCCATCCAATCCCAGATTAACAACCTATCTTGGGGACCCCTTATTTAAACCTGCTTTCCCTTCTCCTAGGGCATTCTTCTTATGGATCTCAAAAGACCTGGTCACTTTAGATTCCCTAAAAAAAGACGGGGCAATCTGCTCCTTTTCAACCTTACAAACGTCCCACTCTCTACCCAAGACTGAATTCTACAAATATCTACAAATTAGACATTTCTTTGATATTCATTATCTCCTGAAAGAGCCTGATGACAACATTATTTTTGAAAATCTCTGTGGCCCCTCGTCTAGAGATAAGGGAACAATCTCACTACTTTATAACTACCTGGGCGGTCTTGGCCTCCCAGAAAAGTCCGCAGCCATGCTCGGCTGGGAGGTGGAGACCGGACAGGTGGCCTCACCAGAAGAATGGGGCAACAAGATTACCAATATGCATAAATGCACTAGATCGATAGCGGTAAAAGAAAAAGTGGTGAAACTACATACCAGATGGTACTATACACCTTCCAAACTCCACAGATTTTTCCCCACTGTTTCAGAAAACTGCTTTAGAGGGTGCCCCGACATGGGGACTCATTTACATATATTCTGGAGCTGCAAGGCACTATCTAATATTTGGAGGAAGGTATCCTCCAAAGTGACAGAGATTACAGGTGTGTCGACGACTTTGACACACCAAATGTGCCTATTCTTTGCAGACATTCCTGGCTTCTCCCCCTCGGAACAAAAGCTTGCCCATTCGCTATGTTCAGCAGTCCACTGGACTATAGCTTTATTTTGGCCAACCCCTAGTGTACCATGGGAACAGGTTCTTAAACATATGGCAGCCATACAACTGATGGAGAGAATATTCCACACCATAATAGACACAATGCCAGTTTACGAGTCTAAGTGGAAGTCATGGTCCCCTTAGCTCACCCTGTTCCATGGGGTTGGCAACAGGCCTCCCTTCACAAGTAAATAACTTAAAGAGTTTTAGCATCCAGATGAGTCTCCTGTAACCTAATTTTCACTGTTACTTTTATATTCTAAGTGTTAGATTTATGGTTTTTCACAATGTTTGGTATTTTGTTTACGGCAGTAGAGTCAGGCTGAAGTTAAGACAACCACTAGTCCCCTAACGCAGCATGAGGTTCTTATTACTGGGAGGTCTTCCAGGATGTACCAATATAGGTGTCAGTTCAACCATAAGTGAAACATGGTGGCCTTTTTGGGCCTTCTTCTTATTGGAACTCATGCTTAATTCTTTATAAATGTTTTCACACCCACTGTTTGCTACATCCAGTATTCTATGTTCTCTGTAACTAATGCTTACTGTTACTGCTCTTTATTTTCCAATAAAATCGTTTGTATTAAAAAAAAAAAAAAACCATTAGCATGGAGAAGGTAGAGGTGGAAGGAGCTGGCAGTGGTGCTAGGTACCCGTGTTTTGTAGACCCAGGCACCAGATTACAGAGTAGTTGCAGTGTGTACATTCCTAGTAGTGTAGGTGTTTTAAGGGCAAGCAGGTTGCAAGCAACAATAGACTGGGTAGGTAAGTATTTCCAGAAACTGACTAGTAACTTGACCATAATTCACTATTTAGGGCCTCAGTCACTTGGCCATCGTTCCTTTAATACTTTTTTCTCTTCTTACAAGGTCACGAACTTCCAAGATGCACAATTGGCTGAATGAGTGCAGATAAAGGAGCTGCCACTACTTTACAGAGAAGAATACATGATTATGTAGACATGCTTGCCAAATTTTAAGTTCATCTGGCCTGGGCTGAAGTTTCTTGTTCATCTTGTTGGCTCCTGTTTGCACTTTTCACACTTACATGTCTTTAGGACTTTTAAGCCCTGGTTCACATTGATGCTACTTTGAAATTGCGCTACTTCAATTGAAGTAGCGGGATTTCTAAGTAGCAAGGTCAGGTACTTGATAGTCAATAGTGTGGCTTTGTGCACAGACGTCTATTGAAGTCGCACCTGAAATCGGCAAAAGTAGTGCAGGAACTACTTTTGCAAAATCGGTGTCGCACCGATTGGAACAGTGCAATTGCCTTCAATAGGCTGCGACTTGTCATGCGATTAGATCTCTCAAATCACATGACAAATGCCTCCAATGTGAACCTTGGCTTTAGTGTCCGAGGTCAGTGTTTCTCCACTCCACTTCTGTAGGTGCACCACCAGGTCCTGTTTTATGTATTTTTCGCAGTATAAAAACGACTGTGTGAATTACCAACCTAGAAAATGACAACATCACCTGTACCAAAATCAACAAATATAGAAAACATGACCTGGGAATGCATCTTGAGAAGGAGAGTTGGGAAACACTGCCCTAAGTAATGTTAATTGTAATTTTTCTGTGTTTTGAAGAATCGCAAAGCCAAAAATTGAAGATGCCCACAAATTGTGCCTTAAAATTCTTATTTCCCTCGTGATCCCATGCCTAAAATGTGTGCCTTTCCCTGCATCTAGTTTGCTAAAGCCCCAAAACACACAGTGTGTCAACATGTGATAGCTGCCATCATGGGGTATCAATGGACGTGTTTCGGGGGTTCAACCCTTTCCTCTGACCTACTTTAGTTATGGGGAAGGGGTTACACCCCCAAAACGCGTCCATTGATGGGAGATAGCACATGTTAGCAATGGATGCGTTTTGGGGGTGCAAACCCTTCTAATCACTAAAGTAGGTCAGAGGAAGGGATTGCACCCCCAAAACACATTCATTTATACCCCGTGATGGGAGATGGCACATGTTGACACACTGTGTGTTTTGGGGGTTTAGAAACTAACATGTTTGGAACTACACACATTTTCGTAAGGGGATCATAAGGGACATTTAATAGCTATGCCTCTATGTGTATGTGGCTTTTACAGGGGTGAGATCACCCTATCTGAGGAGTGCAACATCCACACAGTCTTGGGATAGTAATGTCTCATTTGGCCTTCACTTTACCAAAGTCGAACTTTGTAAGTTCCTGAGCTGGGGATGTGTATCTTATGTTTTCTAACATGCCTGTTGCAAAATAATTGCAAACATACATGTTATACACCAAGATGTTGGTTTGTTTTAAAACCTTAAAATGCACATGTGAATGTGCTTTGAGTAAAATGTTTTTTACTAAACAATGTGTGGCTTATTATTTCAATGCTCAATACCAGTGTATTAGTAAAGGTGTTGTAGTTACAGTGACAATGTGCTCCTAAATGTGGGCAACTCCGCAAATTTCTGGGCCTAAGATCCATTAAGATCCATTAAGAACAAAAACATTGTGTGTGTGTAGCAGACTGACAGAACACCATAATAGTTAGCTGAAAAAGAGATTGTCACCTCATGTAGCAAATAAGGTACAATTGCACTATTGGAGAAAGTGGCCAAAATAAAGCCAATTTGTGAACATATTGGACAGATAAAAAAAAACAGACAACAGTAGTTCAAATGTAATATGAGTTTATGATCTCAAAATTCGATTAGGCATAATCAGCTACAATTTGCTGCCAAGCCACTGCTCCTCTACCCACAAAATATTCCAGGTATTTTTTATGGATATCTCTGGCATCTTGGGAGGGAAATCCAGCACGGCCAGTCTCTAGAACCATCATCAAGCTCACAGACAGACGAGCTGCAGCCTCTTCAGCTAGGCCTGACACTGCAGGGTCCGCATCAGTTGGCACTGAGGCAAGGTAGCTGCTAGCATTCTTTAGAAAATTATGGAGGATGCAGCAGCACAATACCACATGGTTTATTTTGTATAGTGCCAGGTTAATTGGTGTTAAAAACAGCCTGAAATGACTGAAGAGGATGCCAAAAGTGTTTTCAACCACCCTTCTGGCAGGAGAGAGCCTGTAATTATAGATTCTCTGCTTTGGGGTGAGGTTCATCCAGAACATGCGAACAGGCAAAAAATTTGTTCGAACACAGTTAAAGGCTATGGGACAAGAACATGAAAAATCAAAAGTGCTAATTTTAAAGGTTACTATGTAAGTTATTGTCATAAAAAGTGTTTGGGGACCTGGGTCCTGCCCCACGGGACATGTATCAATGCAAAAAAAAGTTTTAAAAATGGACGTTTTTTCGGGAGCAGTGATTTTAATAAAGCTTAAAGTGAAACAATAAAAGTGAAATATTTCTTAAAATTTCATACCTGGGGGTTGTCTATAGTATGCCTGTAAAGTAGCGCATGTTTATAACAGTCTGAGAGCAAAATTAAATTTCTAAAGGAAAAGAAAGAGACGCCGGGGTTTCCCAGTGACCTGTACGGGTGACCCCGCCCCCCTCTTATGCAACGCAGGGTTCCCGTTGCATCAGAGGATTGGATTACATCTCTGGAGTAGGAGCATGGATTTATTGAATTACATCGCTGGAATCTCTTTTTTATTTTAAATTTTTTTATTTTTAATAAAGGAATTGTCCCAAGCCGTCTCCTGTGGTTTTTTAACATTTTGATGCTTTCTTTTTGTGAAATGGTAGGGGTACCCTTACCTATTCACATGGGGGGGCGGGATCTGGGTGTCCCTCTTTGTTAAAGGGGTCTTCCAGATTCCGATAAGCCCCCCGCCCGTAGATCCCTACAACCACTGGGCAAGGGTTGTGCGGATGAGGCCCTTGTGCCCATCAACATGGGGACATCCTCCCCATGTTGAAGGCATGTGGCCTGGTACGGTTCAGGAGGGGGGGGCGCTCTCTCATCCCCCCCTCTTTTCCTGCGGCCTGCCAGGTTGCGTGCTCGGATAAGGGTCTGGTGTGTATTTTTGGAGGAACCCCACGCCATTTTTTTTTTATTTTGGCACAGAGTTCCCTTTAAAATCCATACCAGACCTGAAGGGCCTGGTAATGGAATTTTGGGGGACCCCCACGCATGTTTATTTTTTTATTTTTCAATTACTTTCAATGACTTTTATGTGTATTGTCGGGACCGACAATTCATTAATAGCCGGCACTAGCGCTAGCACTTTTAAATGACTTTCTTTTCCTTTAGAAATGTCATTTTGCTCTTGGACTGTTATAAACACGGGAAACATGCGCTACTTTACAGGCATACTATAGACACCCCCCAAGTACAAAATTTAAAGGAATATTTCACTTTTATTGTTTCACTTTAAGCATTATTAAAATCACTGATCCCTAAATTACAGCCGTTTTTGAAACTTTTTTTTGCATTTATACATGATCCCTGAGGAAGGACCCAGGTCCCCAAACACTTTCTATGACAATAACTTGCATATTAACCTTTAAAATTATCACTTTAGATTTCTCCCATAGACTTTTAAAGGGTGTTCCGCGGCTTTTCGAATTTGCCGCGTACACCCCAAATTGTTCGCTGTTCGTCGAACGGGCGAACAGCCAGTGTTCGAGTCGAATTCATGTTCGACTCGAACAGATAGCTCATCCCTATTTACAAGGAACTTCTACTAGAAGGAGAACTGTATATACAGGCTGTATATAGTTTGTGTCCCTAAAGAGTTCTGAGTTTGATCAAGTGGGCATCCCACAATACCCTCAACCCTATCCAAGTTCAATTCCCCTAATAGAATACAAAAAAAGCTGCATGGATGGTTTTCTGACTACAGTGTGCTTGGAAAATTCATGTGCCTGGCCATGCACGGGGGGGGAGATATTTCATTCAACAGCGGCTCCTGCGGGGGTAGCGTTACATTTGGGGGTTTCGTCTGGGATATCTGCCCACGGTTAACCTGCCGGCTGTTGCTTCTAGCAACCAGAGTTTCTCATCGAGCAAAGGGAACTGCGCCTTGTTCCAAAGACCACCAGATGGAGTTGAACCAGGGAAGGACTTATGTGTTCTGCCTGTTTGTGACTGTTATTCAAAAAAAAGATAAAACCAAGTGCATAGTAACAAGCGGGAGCAGCTGTTGGAGCTTATGCTGCTTATCCAGTTGCCCCAACTGCGGCTGGGATGGACACTTGTAGCTACCTGCTTTTTCAGTGAACTTTACCATGTGCTGTAACCCATGGCAACCACGACGGGCGATCGCGCCCATGGATTACAAATATGTCCAGCGATCTGTTAATGCTAGACACAATGACTTTATGCTTCAAAATCCTGCTATCTACAGTAAAGTGTGCATGGAGATGTCTGCTGTTGCCCATGGTGATCGGAGGTCCAGGAGGGAGTTTGCCGGTTTTTCAACCATGGCTGATGAGAAGGACTGTCCTAATCCTGCTAACTACAGTGAGATATATGCCAAAAACTTTGCTGTTATCAAAGGCAACCACTGTGACTTTACCCTGCAGCTTGATGCAACATTGATGCAACTTTGGATGAGTGCGACTTTGTTATGACTTTGACCAATGTGATCATTTTGTTTGTGCTCTACAAAGTCATTAGACATGTGCAGAATGGAAAAAATTGTTTAGTTTCAATTTTTTCCTTTATTTTCTAACAAATTCCAATTTTTAAGAACAATTTGAATTGGTTGAAAACTGATTGACCAATTCAAATTCTGTGTAAAGATTAGCTGGTTGTTAAGGAGTGGGCAGGGAAGCTGGCTGCCGCGTCCTTAACAACCGATGACTCATCAGCTGTCAGCGGGTTTCCCCACTGACAGCTGAATGTGAACAAAAGATTGCTGGCAATGAAAAAGAAATGAAAAAAAAAAACAGCATGGGGTCCCCCCTATCCATAATAGGGCCTTCGGGTCTGGTATGGATTTTAAGGTGAACCCCACATCAAAAAAAAAAAAAATATACCTGAATTATACCAGGCCGTGTGCCCTCAACATTTACTATATTTTCAAAAACTTATGTTGTGTTTTTATTTACTTTTTACACTTGTGTGGTGAATGAGTGTGGGGGTGGAATTTGGGGGCCCCCTTGTTAAAGAGGGCTTCCAGATTTTTATAAGCCCCCCACCCACAGACCCCCACAACCACTGACCAGTGTTGTGGGGAGGAGGCACTGGCCCCCATCAACATGGGGACAAGGTGCTTTGGGGGGCTCTGCCCCCCCTTTCCTGACCTGCCGAATAAGGGTTTCATATGGATTGTAGGGGGACTCAACAACGTTTTTTTTTTTGGCATGGGGTTCCCTTTACAATGCATACCAGACCCAAAGTGCTTGGTTTGGAGGGGGGGGGGGCAGGCGTGCTGTTTTCATCTTTTTTCATTGCCCGCATGAAAGTCAGACCAAAGTAGTGCAGGAACTACTTTAAGGCTGTTGCCACTTTAAGCCGCACAAATATGAACGGTACTCATAGGAAAACATGGGGTGCGACTTGTCATGCAACTTTGAGGTCCAAAGTCGTGTGACAAGTCTCACAGGTCTGAATGGGGCCTAAATGTTTTTGGACCATATTAGTTTGGGGCAATGGGATTCTTTTACGGCTATATCAGTACTATCCTCATTATGGCCTTCAACTTCCCCATTCTCCTTTGTACACACAGAGCTGAAAAGGGTGTTACATTAATTTGCCTTCTTCATGTCCGCAGGCACCAACTCTGAGTTATCTAAAAGGTCCACGTACTCAGACCTTTTTACTAATAATATATTTTGAAGAATTTTTAAGGCGTTGTTTGCAACCTGTCATTCATTTTGAACTTTAGTGTCCTTTACAGTATTTCCGTTTTACATATTTAGTTACATTCTTTGTAACTCTCAAATGATGACAGTGTTCCTTCACATTTATATTTTTTAACCACTTAAGGACCGGAAGATTCCCCCCCCCCCTAATGACCAGGCCATTTTTTGCGATACGGCACTGCGTCGCTTTAACTGACAATTTTGCGGTTGTGTGACGCTGTACCCAAACAAAATTGACATCCCTTTTTTCCCACAAATAGAGCTTTCTTTTGGTGGTATTTGATCACCTCTGAGGTTTTTATAACGACAATTTTGAAAACAAGCTATATTTTTTAGTTTTTGCTATAACAAATATCCCCCCCCAAAATATAACAAAAACACATTTCTTCCTTAGTTTAGGCCGATATATATTCTTCTACATATTTTTGGTAAAAAAAATCGCAATAAGCGTATATTGATTGGTTTGCGCAAAAGTTATAGCATCTACAAAATAGGGAATAGATTTATGGTATTTTTATTATAATTATTTTTTTTACCAGTAATGGTGGTGATCTGCGATTTTTAGCGGAACTGCGATATTGCGGCAGACAGATCGCACACCTAACTAACATTTTTTTACACTTTTTTGGGAACCAGTGACATTATTACAGTAATCAGTGCTAATAATATGCACTGTTATTGTACTAATGACACTGGCAGGGAAGGGGTTAACATCAGGGGCGATCAAGGGTTTAAATGTGTTTCCTGCAGGTGTGTTCTAACTGTATGGGGGATGGGCTGCCTGGGGAAACACACAGATTTATCTTCCTGCATAACAAAAAGATAGGATCTGTGTGATCTCCTCTGTCAAAACAGACATTTGCCTTGTTTACACAGGCAGATCCCTGTTCTGTCACTGCCTGATTGGCTCCCCCGCTGGCCAGTGGGCACGCGCACCCACAAACTACAGTTCCCGAGCCAACGTACAATGACATAGATATGTGGGAATGAGCCGACCTGCTCCAGTACACTGACGGCAGCTGGTCTGCAAGTAGTTCAATGTTCTTTTCTTATTAATTATGGCTTTTTTAACGCAAGCTGATCTGAAATGTTCTTATTTCTGCTCTGTTTTCTTTGATGACAATAATCTCCCCTGGTAGTGCAGCATTTTGGGGATTAAAACAGGTGGTATGGTATGGAGTGGACATATCGTCTCCTCATTGCCTGTCGAATGCCTCTGAACAGTGCGGATTACTTTTCAGAGGAGTGTCAGTCCTTGCAACTATTGTACAGTAAATCAGCCCCCAGGGCTCTTTCACACAGGTGTTAAGTTTTTTCTTCAGAGAGCATACGTGTTGCAATGGTGTTTAAGTCATGTCAAGCCATGCTCCTCAAACACCCTGTGATTTTTTTTATTTTTATTTTTTTACAAGGCTACAATGCAAAATGGTCACTTTTGAGACCTTGAAACTGCAGTCTCTGTTTAAAGTGTGCTTGTGGCATGTTTTAGTATAAGTGAGTATAGGTGGTTGGAAAGGGTCAATACTTGTCAAATTCTGCAGACAGCATTATTTTTGCCTCACCCCAAAACAAGGCAACTCTAATGCCGCGTACACACGGTCGGATTTTCCGATGGGAAATGTTGGATGTGAGCTTGTTGTCGGACAGTCCAATCGTGTGTATGCTCCATCGAACATTTGCTGTCGGACTTTCCGCCAACAAATGTTTGCTAGCCGGTGCTCAAATTTTCTGCCAACAAAACATAAATTTTGTTGTTGGAAAGTCCGATCGTGTGTACACAAGCCGCGCACAAAAGTTCATGCATGCTCGGAATCAAGTACGAGCCAAAATCGCTCGGTCTTGTAAAACTAGCGTTCGTAATGGAAATAGCACATTCGTCCATCACGTGGCAAATTTTGAAATCTCTCAATTCAGTGCATTCTCTTCTTCTTTATAATGCTATAATAATGAAGTTGCTTTGCTGCTGATATTCACAGAGTTCTGACAAAGGTATTTTTTATTATTTCTCGTGATCTCCTGAATAATATTTGTTTTTGTTGTTTTTTTTTTTTCGTGATCTCCAGAATAATCTTTTTTTTTTTTTTTTTTTATCTCGTGATCTCCAGAATAATCTTTTTTATTTTTATTTTTTTTCTAGTGATCTCCATATTTTTTGTTTCGTTTTGTGTGTCAAGTTACCACAACACCATTATTATCTTGTATTTTTTAACCTCAAAGATACAACTATGTTGGTGTCCCTTGTTAATTTGACATTGTATTTTTGAAATGTACCTGCCTACTCACAAACAAACTGTCCTTTTTGAAGTCAAACACATAGCCAAGTATTTTTCAAAACAAAAATTAGAAATTTAATAGGGGTCATAACAAAATCAAGAGGAAGGCAATGCTGGAGAAGCAGTTGGAATTAGTGAAGCCTTTGTACCCCAGGGCAGACATCAATTATTTGACTGTCAAAATTGGTAACCTGAGGAGTCCATTTAATAGGGAGCACAATACGGTCCAGGACTCCAAGAGTACGGGAGCAGCAGCAGATAACATATATGTCCCGAGGCTGTGGTCTTACAACAGCCTGCGTTTTTTGCCAGACCACACCAAACCCAGGCCATCACTCTCAACACTTCCTTCCACGCTTCCTTCCATGCTGCCGTAGTGGGTTGGGTGGCTGTGGTGTTGGTGGTGTTGCTGGAGGTGGTGGAGGAGTATGGCCCAACTTGCCCCTCGCCCCCTTGTTTAGGGCCTTCAAAATGATTACCTCACAGATTGTGCATTGGCCCTCCTCCATGTGTTCTAGCTGGCTTGCTGTCACACAGCCAAATGCCTCGTGGACACAAGGGGTCATGTTAAATGATGCAGTAGCCTGGTGAAGGAAAACAGTCGCTGACTCCTCCAGGTTTCTCGCCTTCCTGGTCCTTTTAGTTGAAGGGCAGAGGGGAGGAACCTGGGATTCCGTCAGGCTGCTTGCCATGGCCTCCTCCTGGCTGAGACTTTCCTGTGTATGAAAATGGTACATAGTTTTAGGTTTTTGGTCATCAATCACACACAATTTTGAGCTCATGACTGTTGCAAATTGAATGTTACCAAATAGAAAAGACCTATCATTCTGACACCAGCATTTTTCATTCTTGTTCCAATCGTTTCTGGCTACTACTGTCTATTGATATATAAACCACTTTGTTAAATCAGAAATTAGTGATCAATAGCATCTAGTTAACATCATTCAATTTTTGACAAGAAAAATGTTCAACAATGCTATACCTGGCTCAAGCTGGGCTCCTCCCCATCTTCTTCCTGGATGCAAGGCCCAGGTTGGACTTCAGGAGCCTCGGCTGATGTGGAAGGAAGTGTTGAAGGAAGTGTAGATAGTGATGGCCTGGGTTCCGTCTGGTCTGACAAAAAACGCGGTCTGTCATAGTACCACAGCCTGGGTACATATACGTCATCTGCTGCTGCTCCGAATCTCATGGAATTCTGGACCTTCTTGCGCTCCCTATTATATGTGCTCCTCAGGCTACCAATTTCGGCCTTCAAATAGTTGATGTCTGCCGTGGGATACACCGGCTTAACCAATTCCAACAGTTTATCCAGCGCTGCCTTCCTCTTTTGCTTGCTGGAGTAGTCCTTGCATTGGACTTGCCAGAGACATCTCCCAGCTCCCTGTACATGTCTAGGAATTTGGGCAGGAAGTCCGGGTCAGTGAATCTATCCACCATTTTATCTGCAAGACACAACACAAGACAAACCCTAATGTCAGGCTAAACTCTCCTAAGCTTGTCCCAATGTAGGCCTCAATCTATAAGCAGTATAGGCCACTAACCACTGATGCCCCAAATTACAATTGTACCTTCGTTTGCACGATTGGCACTTACAATCCTCCGTCCTCCACTCACAGATCGTACGTACGACGCCCACACGTTATGATTTTTTTTTTTTTTTCCAAAATAATGTTTATTGTCAATAAAAGTCATGTTATACATAAGCGTTACATAATAAACAAGTATGAAACCTTCAAACAGGGATGTCTATGCCCAGAATTGATTCAGTGCGTATGTTTTTTTTTTTTTTGTTGGGACCCTGTTAGGTCTTCGTATGTTTTGTGCGGTATCTTAATGCTTTGTGTTATTGAATCAATCGGGGTTATTGTGAGTTATCTTGTTTCTCAAGAAGGCACCTTTTGAATGGTGTAGGTAATGATAAGAGGCCTTCAGGTATGATCAAGGATATGTGTAGGTTCGATCAATCGTTAGCTCACTTAGTATTTAGTCGTTTGAGGTCCTGTAGATATCTGTGTATGTAATATTACTGTTTATTGTATATTGTCTCAGGATATGTTAATGTGTGTTAGGATTGTGGTCACCGGACCACTAGCAATCCTACGATTAGATGGTCAGGAAGGGTGGAATTTCTGTATCGCGGGGCATGGGGATCAGAGATTTGGAAATAGTAGGTTTCAGAGGAAGGTGTATAGTGGGTATGTGGTAATGATCACATCTTTGTTATCATCAAGTAGAGTCCCATATAAGAGGGGCAGGGTTGAGAAGCAGGGTAAGGTATTAGGGGGGAAGAGAGTAAATGAGTTAGAAGGGTAAAATAGACTATAGCGAGTCCTCCTCCGACAAGGTCTCAAATGACAGTGTAAGATATTAGGAAAATAGATCCACATATTCGGCTGTCGTTTGGAAATGTTGCCAGCACAACCAAATAGTCCTGAATTTGGAGGGCGTATCTTTGGCTTGGTGAATCAGTTCCTCCATTTCGGCTACTTTAGTTATTCGTTTGAGCCAGTCAGCTTAAGTAGGGGGCTTGAAGGACTGCCAGAGAATCGGAATGCACATTTTTGCCGCGTTTATCATGTGTAGGGCAAGAGAGCGATGGTAGTCTTTTTTTGGGATGGAGGAGTGATGTAGCAACATTTGGGCAGGGGTGAATTCAATCTGATAGGTGGTAATTTTAGTGGTAATACGTTGGACTTCTTTCCAATAGGGTTGGATAAGTGGACAGGACCACCATACGTGGATCATGGAGCCTTCTCCCTCTGAGCATCTCCAACAGGTGGGAGGGATAGAAGGGGAAATTTTGTGGAGTTTAAGCGGTGTTTTGTACCATTTAGAGAAGATCTTGAAACCATTTTCTTGTGTTGACACATTAATTAAACCTTTGTGGATGTAGGAGTATATGTTTTCCCATTCTTGGTCTGACAGGTCTAATGATAATTCTCTTTCCCAACCACGAGTGGCTATGTTGGATTTGGGATTGTGTTCAGAGAAAAGGAGAGCGTATATTTCTGAGATCACATGTCTCTGTGGTTCCGTCTTGGAGCACAGTACTTCAAAAGGTGTGAGTTGTCTGGAGTATTTGGTGTTCTTGTGGGGGTGGTTGAGAAAGTGACGTATTTGATTGTATGTCCATAGCGGAAAGGGTCTTCCGGACGTATGTGTGGGTAAATTAGTAATAGATAGGAAGGTAGTTCCGGAAAAGAAATGTTTTGCTCGTAAATCTTCGTGAGGCCAATATCCCTCAAGGAATGTAGTGGATACACCCGGCGGGAAATCTGGGTTATTTCGTGTTGGTGTCATGGGGCCTGGAGTAGAAGAAATGTGATGTTTTTGGCACATTATCTTAAATGAGTTAAGTGTGGAGGAGATCAAAGGATGTTGTGTGCACGCCAAAGGTATCTGTTTTGAGGGAATCCAAGGTAATTGTTTAACTGGGATCGATGAAAATTCATTTTCAATTTGCGACCAGGCTTTAGTGTGGGAATGGACATTCCAGTCAACTATTCTTGACAGTTGGCATGCCCTGTGATATTTGGCAATGTCGGGGAGAGCTATGCCTCCTTTTAATTTGGGTAAAGAAAGTCTTTCAAAGCTGAGCCTAGGGCGGTTCTTGCCCCATATAAATTCGCTGCATGCACTGCGATAAGATGCAAAGAAGGCTTGCGGTCATCTTATGGGGACTGTTTGCAAGACATATAGTATTCTTGGGAGAATGTTCATTTTAATTATCGATGCCCTTCCAAACCAAGAAAAGAGCTCTGTTGACCAGGACTTAAGGTCTTTTTGAATTTGTTGGAGGATCGGTATATAGTTTTTGAGATAAAGGTCAGATAGGCGGATCCCGAGGTATGTAATCACATCTCGGGTCCACTTGAAGGGGAAATTAGATTTACAGGATTCGAGGGTCTCCTTCTTTAAGGAAATGTTTAGGGCTTCGGATTTTGTGAAGTTGATTTGTAAGTTGGTTAGGAAGTTAAATGTGTCAAGATCCTTAAGTAGATTGGGCAATGTAATGTGGGGATCAGTCAGGAACAAGAGGATGTCGTCTGCGAATGCAGATAGCTTATATGTAGTCTCTGAGACTGAGACTCCTTTGATGTCTGGGTTAGATCGTATGCGTTGAAGGAGTGGATCTAAGGTAAGGACAAATATTAACGGTGAAAGCGGGCAGCCCTGGCGTGTCCCGTTTGACATGGAGAAGGCATTCGACAGGCGGCCATTGACACGGACCTGTGCGGTAGGAGAGGCATAGAGGGCCATTATAAATTGCAACATATGGTCTCGTATACCGATCCTTTTGAGTACAGCAGACATATAGTCCCACGCCACCCTGTCGAATGCCTTCTCTGCACCCAGAGACAAAAAGAAACCTTGCTGTTGGGTGGAAGTTAGCCATTTGTGAATATTGATTGCCTTGGTTGTATTGTCTCTAGCCTCTCTGCCAGGTATGAAACCCACCTGGTCTAGTGAGATGAGGTTAGGCAGGAGGGGCAAAAGACGATTAGCTAAGATCTTGGCGTATATTTTGAGATCGACATTCAGTAATGATATTGGGCGATAGTTCGACACCTTAGATGCATCTTTATTGGGCTTAGGTATTACAGCTATGTGTGCTGTCAGTAGGTCTCTAGGTGGGGGATTGTCAGAGGGTAGGGAGTTGAATGCAGTCAGGAAATGTGGTTTGAGGGTGTCTGTATATGTTTTGTAATATCCGGTCGTCAGACTGTCAGGTCCAGGGCTTTTGCCGGCTTTCAATTGTTTGAGAACCACATCCATTTCAGCTGGTGATATGGGTTGTTCCAGATCGTTAGCTGCTGCAGTAGATATGTGAACGGGACTGTATTTCGTGAGGAAGTCGTGGATGGCTTTTGTTCTTTGGTTGTCTGTCCTCTGTGGGTTGGAGGTGTGTATGTTGTACAGCTGAGAATAATAGTGTGCAAAATGCGCGGCTATTTGGTCATTGGAAACTATTTTTTTCCCTGCAGCGTCTATTAACGAGTGGATCATTGTGTTTGCTTTTTTGGCTCAGAGAGCTCTTGCTAAGAATTTGCCGGACTTATTGCCGTACTCATAGAATATTTTTTGGGAGAGTATATAATTTCATTTCCTTTGCTTGTTTAAAGCCTCTAAGAGGTCAGTCCTGGCTTGGAGCAGTTCTGGGAGGGATGTCAATGCTTGGGAGGTTTTGTGTGCTCTTTCCAGTGTTTGTATACGGGTAGTCAGTGTAGTTATGTGTTCCTGTCTTTCCTTCCTACGTTTAGCCGAGAGTGCTATTAGTTCTCCCCGTATGGTGCTTTTATGTGCTTCCCATCGCATCATAGGTGAGATATCAGGGGAGTCATTTTCCTTGAAATAAAGCAAGAGGCGTTCTTGTATGGCAGACATTGTGGCGGTATCTGTGAGAAGCGAGGGGTCTAGATGCCAAATTTGGGGTCGGAGGTTAGTGTTTGTGAATACTAATGTCATGGATATGGGATGGTGATCCGAAAAATACATGGGGTCAATTGTGGCTGTGATTAACATCGGTAGGTCCCTTTGAGAGAGGAATAAATAATCTAGTCTAGAGTATCGGTTATGGGGAGTCGAATAAAACGTGAAATCTTTCTCGTTCAGGTGAAGTGTATGCCACGAATCATGTAATGACAGTTCTTTTAGTTGTGATTTAATTGCACGTAACGCGCTATATGGCAGGGTTGAGGAGCCAGTCGAGGTATCATGTAAGGGATTCAGATGAACGTTGAAGTCTCCTCCTAGGACAAGAAGGCCTTCTTGGAACAAAGTGAGTTTTTGTAAGGTGGACCTGAAGAAGGGTACTTGTTTCGTGTTAGGTGCATATATGTTGGCGAGGGTGATTCATTTTCCATGTAGCGTACCTTTGACAAAAAGGTATCGTGCTTTTGTGTCTATGCAAGTTTCTTTAATGTGAAATGGGCATTTTTTAGCGTATAGGATAGAGACACCTTTAGATTTTGTGGAGTTAATAGTTGCGTGAATGAAGGTTGGAAAGCAGTAGTTGGAGAGTTTTGGGGTGGAGCCTGTTCTAAAATGGGTCTCTTGAAGAAAGACAATGTCCGCATTGTTTTTATGTAAGGAAAGTAGTAATTGAGAACGTCTTTCGGGGATGTTAAGGCCCCATATGTTTAGGGATATTATTTTGATTGTTTTGTTATTGGTGCTTGGTGTTTGCGGCATATTGGGGGAGTGGTTGAAGTTTAGAGGTGCTGGCACAGGGATATAGGAGGTTTTTGTAGTACTATGAGTATTCGTCGTCGTCGGAGGAGGAGAGATTGATTAAGGAAACTGAAACGGTATAGCAGAGAGTCCGTGTCCTGTGGAAGGGGGTGTTAGTGATGTTTAGGGGTAGAGAGCGGGGATGGGGGTCGGAGAAAACGATACATTTGTATTTCAGTCTGGTGCGTCTGTGGGTGAAGATATTAGGAGAGCTCGTGTGAGTGTGTGATCGTTTCCGGTGATGAGCGAGAGCCTGCTCGCTTATCCGTAGGAAATATATACCTGTAGTTAGGTATAACCGAAGTGAGTCAGTGGCGGGAGGTGAAGTCTGGTATATATATCAGAAGTTGTGGTTGAAAACGCCACTGAGGTGAGGAGCGGCTGAAATCGGTAGGAAGAGTGGAGATTCGGAGATGAGTAGCTGTCCGCTAAACAGGGAGGAGATGTGAGCTAGATGAGGAGGTTGAAAATGGTAATCAATTATTACTGAGGTGCAACCTGGGGATTGTATGATTAGGTGATTGGTGTATATATCACAGGGGTTTGAATGGATAGTGTTAAGAGGGAGGACAGTGATTTACGTGCAGGGAAAAGCTTGTAAGTCGGAGTAAAAGGGTATGTTGTGTGTTCAATCAGTGTACCCCTAATGTGTGAAACTAATTTCAGGGTGCCACCTAGGCAGGTGTTCAACTGAATATTATCTTGTAGGCAACACAGAGTTTTTGGTAACAAGGTGTAATAGAGAATCATAAACAATCCTGAAGAATGACTAGTGACTAATAGACTATGCTAAACAAAACTTAATACAGTGATATTCCATACAGGTCATGCTGTCAACTTTGGCTTATCCTTTATGGGCTGAAGTAGTTACTCCCCTATGCGTGGGGTAAGTAAGTCAGGGCTCTATGTCATATCATGCCGAGGGTTAATAGGGTGTGAACGGTATCTGCGGCAAAGTGAGCTGATGGACCGAGTAAATATTGGGGAGGTAGGATCCGGAGCTTTGAGGCATGTGGGAACAAGGTCTACATACCAAGTGTGTCCGGAGCTGCACATGGGTAGTTAGTTTCGACCGGTAGATGTATAGGCTGGTTGGAGGTCAGTCTTCTACGTTACCATGGGGATATTAGCGGCTGGCAGATGTTGCTGTATCATTTGTCTTAGCTCGGCGGTGGGGGCGACAATTAGTAAAGTCTGCTTTTCGGAGCATTAAACACTTGCTTTGGATTGTTCAAGAGTCGCAGCTTAAAGTACGAGAGGCGTCTGGGTGGTCACTCTTGTCAAAAGAGGTGAATCTCTCATTAGAAAGGGAAGAGATTCCCTAGTCAGGAGGAGCTAAACTTGCGTGGTGTGGACAGCGAGCCCTTCAGTCACCAATGGAGAGCATTGTCCTGGGGTGAGGATCTCCAGTATAATTGGGCCTTGTTTATGAAGTTCTAGAGAAACGGGGGGTGATCCAGTTGTAACAAAAGGATGTGTTCCCCTTAGCGTTTCAGTAGGGTATCGGTGAATGTGGGTATTGTGTAGCACCTAGAGCAACCCCCAGTGCATGTGGGTGTAAATTAAATTGGGTAATCAACTATCGGTATAGTAGTGAATTCAGCAATTCTGAATTTCAGTAATAGGACCCCAGCAATTAATTATTTACACTGAAATACGCTACATAGTACCATAGGTGGTGATGATGATCCGTAGGGGTCGAGCCTCCCTTATTGTTAAGCAGGAAGTGGGATAGCCGGATTAGTGAATGAAGTAAGTGGGTCAATGCGATGAACAATCTCGCAAATAGAGAGCCGTGTGTTGGGCATTAACCGTGTGGAATTGGGCAATGTCTGTAATGCCTTAAGCGGACATGTTTGATCGGTCCGTCAGTTGCAGTCTGCCTATGTGTGGTAATATGTTGTTTAAGACATTTTTATGCAATCCCACGGATCATCACCGCCACCGTCACCGTACATTTATGTTTAGAGCAGTGATAGTAATAAGAAAAGAAAAACAAAATTAAATAAAAGTTTGGAGACATCAAGAAAGCAATAACAGGGTATATAGATAAGAGTATATAACCGCCTCCCCTGCCCCCATTCTAAAGCGAGATGGAGTAAGGTTGTAGAACAAGGAAGGATACGTGAATAGCGTGCTCAGGTTCGTCAGAGATGACCAGTGCAATGTAAGCAGAAATGTCATTCCTTGTCAACATGTTTGTTACCTCCTGTGGTGAAGAGATTGTTGATCTGCAGCTTTTGGTCTCGTGTGTCGTCAGCGCTTAGTGTTGTATCGCTCTTACCGTCCTTGCTGTGGTGTCCTGTGCAGAAGGGAAACGGCAGGCTTAAAAGCCTATGGCTTAGGGGTGACTTGCTGATGACATATAGGATAAACGAAGCATGTCACAAACTAGGGAAAACCCTGAAAACAATCTAAGGAAACCAGTGAAAGGAAGGGTATTGAGAAGATAGTTTCTCCGAGTATTGCAAGATCTGTTGTTGCTGATCAGCGGTCTTGACGTGCTCTCCTGGGTTGCGGGTTGTTCAGCGGGCTGTGGCCGCTATCCATGCCTGGAGCTTGTGGACGGAGTCTAGCTTCGGATGGGGAGCGGTGCCTCCTGTAGCGGTGTGGTTGGGTTTCCATTGGCTCGGTGTCCGGTGGGATCTTTCTGGGGGCCGGAGGACGGAATTCCGCTTACCACTCGGGGACCTCTGTGAAAGGTATGTTCAGGGTGTCGCAGAAATAGCGCAGATCCTCTGGCACTCTGAGTAGTGCGGAGCGTCCCTGCGATGAGGCTGACAGGCAGAAGGGGAATTTCCATCTGTATGGAATTCCCTTGGCACGTAGCACTTCCAACAGGGGGCGTAATTCTCTGCGACGTTGCAGTGTTATTGTAGAGAGGTCTTGGAAAAGGCGAATGTCCGCGCCATTATGTGATATCTTTGTAGCGATGCGGGCTTTACGCAGGAGCTCTTCTTTCAGTTGGTAGTCAATGATATGGCAAATTACATCCCTAGGTGGGTCCGTATCTCTCCCCCTTGGACGTAGGGCGAGGTGGATGCGCTCCATACCTATGGGAGTAGTGGGGGGTTTATCCAGGAGGCTGTTAAAGAAGCAGAACGCTTCTGCCTGTAGCCGATCTGCCTCGATTGATTCCGGCAGGCCTCGCACACGCAGATTATGGCGCCTGCCGTGGTTGTCCAGATCTTCCATGTGTCGGTTTAGGTCCCTTAGTTGTAGGGTGTGGGTATCTAGGACCTGACACGTACGGCGTAGCACAGTGGAGTGGGTTGTAGGTGTCTTCTCTACTTCTTGGACCCTGCCCGCAATCGCTTGTATGGCAATCTTGAGATCCATGATCGCGGCTGTTAGAGCTGCCGTGAGGGTGTTTTTTATATCCATTGCCACGGAGTGGAGATCCTGGAGGCTGGGTTGTGAGTGCGGTGTGAGAATTACTGCTTCAGTATCTGGGGAAGAGATGGTCTCTGCCTCCGGGCCTGCTGTCTGAGGAGAGCCTCGTGTGGGCGCCATGTTGCCAGAATGAGTCCGGAACATTTCTGGGATATTCTGGCTAATCCTGCCAGTCAGGTCTTGGGGGGACCTGGATCTGGATGCGGAGGAGCTGCGGGAAGAAGTCCCCATGTTTTCCAGGTGCTCAGGTGGGTAGGAAACCTCCGTTGTAGTCAGATTGTCCTCTCTGTCAGTGGGAGCAAAAGAATTAAGCTGCCATCTTCTCCCGAGGTCAGGCCACGCCCCCACACGTTATGATTTATATACACTGCGCATGCGTCAAACTCCGCACTGTCCTTCTTTCTAGTGTATTTCCTGCCTCTTCTCTTTCGGGGCAGTGGGAGAGCACATGGCGGAGACACAGCAGGTGTGTGCTGTGAGCAGCAATGATGAGGAAAGCCTGGAGCAAGGCAGTTCCACATCCAGGAGGAGATATAAGGCCTCAAATATGTCAATTGAAGAGATGGTGGAGATGGTGGACATCTTGAAAAGAGCAGACTATGATGGGGAGCATGGACCGTACAGAAACCCAAATGTGAGAAAGGTCAAGATCATGACTAAAGTTGTGAGAAGTCTGCACAGGACTTTTGGGGCACGACGATCCAAGGAGCAATTGAGGAAACGCTGGTCAGACCTGAAATTGAGGGAGCAAGATCAGTATAGAAAGATCAAGAAAGTGCTGCAAAAAAGTAAGTATTTGTCGTGTGTTCCTATTATTATTATTATTTTCCTGCTGGTACATGTGCTTTCCTTTACTGTTGTACAGTTTAAAATGCCAAGTTTAAAGTTCGTGGGCACAGTAATCGTTCATATTAAACATTGTTCGTTCGACCACTAATACAACGTTTTTGGCAGACACAGGTTAACTACATTTGTTCATGCCTATTTGTATTAAAAGAAGTTTATTACATTGTTGTCTAGATGTGTTTGAAACTATAATGAAATGCCAACTTGATTCAGTGTAAGGAGAGGACACTCAGCAGCTGTTTACACATCTGGACACAGGAGCACTAGTGTGGGACACCATAACAACCTTTTGTGTCTGCGTATACATCGATTTCTTCCCGGGTTATCCCTCCTATGGATGGGACCCGGGAAGTGTGATGGGTGAAGTTGTTTGCACTTTCTTACCAATTATATGTTGTTAGATTTGGGAGGCTTTGCCTCTATTGATATTAGCATTTTTAATAAACTTTGTATTTTTAACGGAACCAATTTGATTTAGACTTCCTGTTGCAAAAGTAGCTATCTTTTGAATCCTGGTAGTAATACTGGGTTCTTTTCTATATGCTAGCCTAGTTCTTCTAGCTACAGCAGCAGCACCCAAATATGTGTCACGTACTACGGACTTCTCAATAACCACTGTTGGTGTATGGTTCCGCGGGATTAGCTTTTCTTTTTCTGTCTTTTTTCTGTTTACACTTGAAAGTGCACTTGTAGGGCAAAGTGGATTGTCTTTTCTGAAATAAGGCCCAGTGTGTCAACATGTGCTAGCTTGCATCATGGGGGATCAATGGACGTGTTTCGGGGGTGCAACCCCTTCCTCTCACCTACTTTAGTTTGGAGGAAGGGGTTGCACCCGCAAAATGCATACATTGATATCCCAAAGGTATTCTCCACCACTCTTCTGGCTCTGGCCAGCCGGTAGTTAAAAACCCTCTGCTCCGGGGTGAGGGTCCTCATGGGGAACGGCCTCATCAGATGGTCCCTCAGTGCAAATGCCTCATCTGCAACAAAAACAACCGGGAGGCCCGCCACATTATCTGCTGGAGGTGGAAAGCCCAAGCTGCCATTCTGGGGCCGCCTGTACAATTCGGTCTGTGAGATGACCACCATCTGACATATGGCCATTCTTGTCCAGATAGAGGAACTCATAAATTGCTGACACCACCGCCAACAACACAATACTACTGTACCCCATTGTAGTTGTAGGAGTATGACCCCGAGTTGGGGGGTGGGACGATCCGGACATGCTTGCCATCTATCACACCACCACAGTTGGGAAAGTCCCACTGCTGGGCAAATGGGGTCCTTCCAATCCCATTTCTGTGTGGAAGGAAACTGTGGAGTCAAGCAAAAAAAAAAAAATTGTACTTTTGAACATAACATTGCAAGCAGATTAGACACAAATAGGGATGAGCTTTGAGTTCGAGTCGAACTCATGTTCGACTCGAACATTGGCTGTTCGCAAGTTCACCGAACAGCGAACAATTTGGGGTGTTCGCGGCAAATTCGAATGCCGCGGAACACCCTTTAAAAGTCTATGGGAGAAATCAAAAGTGCTAATTTTAAAGGCTAATATGCAAGTTATTGTCATAAAAAGTGTTTGGGGACCTGGGTCCTGCCCCAGGGGACATGGATCAATGCAAAAAAAAGTTTTAAAAACGGCCGTTTTTTCAGGAGCAGTGATTTTAATAATACTTAAAGTCAATCAATAAAAGTGTAATATCCCTTTAAATTTCGTACCTGGGGGGTGTCTATAGTGTGCCTGTAAAGGGGCGCATGTTTCCTGTGTTTAGAACAGTCTGACAGCAAAATGACATTTTGAAGGAAAAAACTCATTTAAAACTACCCGCGGCTATTGCATTGCCGACAATACACATAGAAGTTCATTGATAAAAACGGCATGGGAATTCCCCAAAGGGGAACCCCGAACCAAAATTAAAAAAAAAAAATGACGTGGGGGTCCCCCTAAATTCCATACCAGGCCCTTCAGGTCTGGTATGGATATTAAGGGGAACCCCGGCCAAAATTAAAAAAAAAAAAATGACGTGAGGTTCCCCCTAAATTCCATACCAGACCCTTCAGGTCTGGTATGGATTTTAAGGGGAACCCCGCGCCAAAAAAAAAAAAAAAAACGGCGTGGGGTCCCCCCAAAAATCCATACCAGACCCTTATCCGAGCACGCAACCTGGCAGGCCGCAGGAAAAGAGGGGGGGACGAGAGTGCGGCCCCCCCTCCCTCCTGAACCGTACCAGGCCACATGCCCTCAACATTGGGAGGGTGCTTTGGGGTAGCCCCCCAAAACACCTTGTCCCCATGTTGATGAGGACAAGGGCCTCATCCCCACAACCTTGGCCGGTGGTTGTGGGGGTCTGCGGGCGGGGGGCTTATCGGATTCTGGAAGCCCCCTTTAACAAGGTGACCCCCAGATCCCGGCCCCCCCCCTGTGTGAAATGGTAAGGGGGTACATAAGTACCCCTACCATTTCACGAAAAAAGTGTCAAAAATGTTAAAAATGACAAGAGACAGTTTTTGACAATTCCTTTATTTAAATGCTTCTTCTTTCTTCTATCTTGCTTCATCTTCTGGTTCTTCTGGCTCTTCTGGTTCTTCTGGTTCTTCCTCCGGCGTTCTCGTCCAGCATCTCCTCCGCGGCGTCTTCTGTCTTCTTCTCCTCGGGCCGCTCCGCACCCATGGCATGGGGGGGAGGCTCCCGCTCTTCTCTTCTTCTCTTCTTCTTTTCTTCTTTTCTTATTTTCTTCTCTTCTTCTCTTCTTCTTCATTTTCTTCTCCGGGCCGCTCCGCAATCCATGCTGACATGGAGGGAGGCTCCCGCTGTGTGACGGCGCTCCTCGTCTGACAGTTCTTAAATAACGGGGGGGCGGGGCCACCCGGTGACCCCGCCCCCCTCTGACGCACGGTGACTTGACGGGACTTCCCTGTGACGTCACGGGGAATGCCACAGGGAAGTCCCGTCAAGTCACCGTGCGTCAGAGGGGGGCGGGGTCACCGGGTGGCCCCGCCCCCCCGTTATTTAAGAACTGTCAGACGAGGAGCGCCGTCACACAGCGGGAGCCTCCCTCCATGTCAGCATGGATTGCGGAGCGACCCGGAGAAGAAAATGAAGAAGAAGAGAAGAAGAGAAGAAAAGAAGAAAAGAAGAAAAGAAGAAGAGAAGAAGAGAAGAGCGGGAGCCTCCCCCCCATGCCATGGGTGCGGAGCGGCCCGAGGAGAAGAAGACAGAAGACGCCGCGGAGGAGATGCTGGACGAGAACGCCGGAGGAAGAACCAGAAGAACCAGAAGAGCCAGAAGAACCAGAAGATGAAGCAAGATAGAAGAAAGAAGAAGCATTTAAATAAAGGAATTGTCAAAAACTGTCTCTTGTCATTTTTAACATTTTTGACACTTTTTTCGTGAAATGGTAGGGGTACTTATGTACCCCCTTACCATTTCACACAGGGGGGGGGCCGGGATCTGGGGGTCACCTTGTTAAAGGGGGCTTCCAGATTCCGATAAGCCCCCCGCCCGCAGACCCCCACAACCACCGGCCAGGGTTGTGGGGATGAGGCCCTTGTCCTCATCAACATGGGGACAAGGTGTTTTGGGGGGCTACCCCAAAGCACCCTCCCAATGTTGAGGGCATGTGGCCTGGTACGGTTCAGGAGGGAGGGGGGGCCGCACTCTTGTCCCCCCCTCTTTTCCTGCGGCCTGCCAGGTTGCGTGCTCGGATAAGGGTCTGGTATGGATTTTTGGGGGGACCCCACGCCGTTTTTTTTTTTTTTTTGGCGCGGGGTTCCCCTTAAAATCCATACCAGACCTGAAGGGTCTGGTATGGAATTTAGGGGGAACCACACGTCATTTTTTTTTTAAAATTTTGGCCGGGGTTCCCCTTAATATCCATACCAGACCTGAAGGGCCTGGTATGGAATTTAGGGGGACCCCCACGTCATTTTTTTTTTTTAATTTTGGTTCGGGGTTCCCCTTTGGGGAATTCCCATGCCGTTTTTATCAATGAACTTCTATGTGTATTGTCGGCAATGCAATAGCCGCGGGTAGTTTTAAATGAGTTTTTTCCTTCAAAATGTCATTTTGCTGTCAGACTGTTCTAAACACAGGAAACATGCGCCCCTTTACAGGCACACTATAGACACCCCCCAGGTACGAAATTTAAAGGGATATTACACTTTTATTGTTTGACTTTAGGCATTATTAAAATCACTGCTCCTGAAAAAACGGCCGTTTTTAAAACTTTTTTTTGCATTGATCCATGTCCCCTGGGGCAGGACCCAGGTCCCCAAACACTTTTTATGACAATAACTTGCATATAAGCCTTGAAAATTAGCACTTTTGATTATTCATGTTCGTGTCCCATAGACTTTAACGGTGTTCGCATGTTCGAACGAACTTTTTTCCTGTTCGCATGTTCTGGTGCGAACCGAACAGGGGGGTGTTCGGCTCATCCCTAGACACAAACATTCTTGGCCAACATAAGTATAACATTTATTGAAATGAGTATTTAAAGACAAAAGTATAAGGTCCACTTATCAGATTCCTCACCCCCTTTGATGTCCCATTACAAAATTTTAGGGTTGGGGGAGATGTTTTGGACAGGTAACCGTCTCCACTTCATTGAGAGCTGAATGCATAAACAATGTGTGTTACTTTGGCCAGCCCCTCCTTACTTACACTATTTGCAGCCCACTGGACAGGTAAGAAGTGTCATAATCCAAAAATATGAATACACACTGTCCAGATTGAAGCACATTTTTACATTCTGCAATTACCTATCAAGATAATAGGAGAACAAAACTTTAAACAGTACCATTTGAAAGTATTCAGGCAGGCACTTGCACTACATGCTTTGGTGAATTTATCCATAAATATGACCACAAAAGAGGTAGGTATAGTGAAGTGATGGTGAACCTTAGCACCCCAGATGTTTTGGAACTACATTTCCCATGATGCTCTGGCACTCTGCAGTGTAGTGGAGCATCATGGGGTTCCAAAACATCTGGGGTGCCAAGGTTCGCCATAACTGGTATAATGTGTATGGGTTTGGCAAAGTCAGCAGATAGAGTATTGGTATCGGTTGACTTAGTGGTTGGGGGGGGGCGGGAGGGTTCCAAATGAGTTTGGGCCTCCCAAACAAACCTCTTGCACTCTGCCTGAATTTAAGAACAATAACATTTGGACACATTTTAGGGGGTGTTTAGGGTAAGTGCTACAATGGAGCTGACAAAATACATTGTTAAGTGACTAGGCTAGGTGTGTATGGACCCAGGATAGCATGCTGGGGAGGTTAGTGAAGGCAAATATGCTTGAAGGAGAAAAAAGGAGCATTAAAAGCTTACAGCATGCATGAGGACAAAGAGGACATTCACAGCATATTACAATCATGGTAATTAGGGAATTATGAAATAAATACAATACATTAGCAAACATTAAATACATAGAATGTGATTTTAAAGGATAAAACTTAGCTTAATATAGTCCTTCTGCAGGACCTAAATGATGGCAGAACAGGTCTCTGGAATAATGATTCCCAGAGCCTGGGGAGAGCCCAGTCGTGAACTTGATATCCTGGAGACTTCTCCCTGTCGTCAGGTACCGCAAGGTGGTGATGAGCCTTTGCTCGGGAGTGATGGCTTTCCACATGCAGGTGTCCTGCTTGGTAATATAGGGAGACAGCAAGGCCAACAGAAGATGATAGGCGGGGTCCGGGAAATCATCAGGATTATTCTCCTGGAGCTCCCGCAACAAAGGCATATGAGAGAATTGGTCACAATTAAGTAACCAATTCTTGGTCCATGAACTCCTCCTCCCCCTGTTCATAGATTTGACATGGGTCAAAGCAATAACTTCAACACCAAGCCCAACAACAGCACGAACTCTACGACGAGTACGTAACCACAACATGGCTAGAAAACGGTCGGCTGCTCAGAACGAACTTCCAGAACGTACTGAAAATCAGAAAGGACCTGACAAGAACGAGCTGAAATTCAGAAACGAGTGGACAAGAACGCACTGAAAAACAGAAGCGAACTATAAATAGAACGCACTGAAAGACAGATACGAACAGACAAGCACAACCTGCAAAGCAGAAACGAACTGAAAAGCACGAGGCTGAAAAGCGCGAATCGTCTCTCACCAAACTTCTACTAACACAAGATAAACACGAGATTAGCAGAAGGAGCCCAAAGGGTGGCGCACTGGCTATTGAACTTCCTTTTTATCGGCTTGTCGTACGTGTTGTACGTCACAGCATTCTCACGTTCGTAATTGTTGGCCATCATTTATGTCACCGTGTGTATGCAAGACACGTTTGAGCCAACAACCTTCGAACAAAAATCCACGGTTTTGTTGGTGGAAAGTCCTATCGTGTGTACGCGGCATAAGGCTGCAGTGTACACCTCCATCCACTTCCTATTTTTTTTTTAAGTATTGTTTATTATTTTAAATACAAGTAACTTACAATTACAGTAAAAAGAAAACCACTAACAGGGTCTGTGCCCTGAATAGCACCAGCTGTACAATTGTCACAGTGTGAAACCTTGTTACAGAAATTTGAGTTCGGAAGATACAAAAATAAAAGAGACAGTGATCTACAAAAATACAGACAGGTCAGACTGTGAGAAGGGATTGACGCCAAAGACTCCAAAGCTTATCAAAGCTTTTTGGACAACCCCTAACAGTATAAGGGAGGTGGTATTATGGTAGAGCTGCATTAAAGTGGAAATTCACCCAAAAGAGGAAGTTCCGCTTGTCTGCTCCCCCCTTTCTCCTTACGTTTTGGCACCTTTTTTTGGGATGATGGCAATCCAAGCAGAAGTTCAGCCCCCCTTCTTCCCCCGCAGCCCTCTGGGACACGTCACAGGTCCCAGAAGGCTGCAGGGCCATTCACAAGGTGCAGTGGGACTCGTGCATGCTCAGTGGGAAGCCAGCTGTGAAGCTGCAAGCAATCACAGCCGGCTTCCCGAAGTAAACATGCCGGCGCCTGGACTTGAGGACAGACGAAGAGCCAGCTTGGGTGAGGACATGCTGGATCCCTGGACAGGTAAGTTTCCCATTATTAAAAGTCAGCAGCTACAGTATTTGTATTTGAATTTTAATATTTCATTTCTAGGGTGAAGAATCTCTTTAATCAGTTGTTTCCATTCTGAGAGGGTTGGTGGAGAGGACTGCTAACAGGTAAGCATGCTTTTTTTTCATAGAAGTAAAGTATTCACAGTTTTTGGCATGGGAGCTAACCAGAAGGTCTTCCACCAACCCTAACAGGCACACTTTAGGACATACAACATTTGGGAGGCCCAAGGCTGATTCAAGAGAACCACATATTTTTGACCATAACAATTGTATCTATGGGCATGACCATAGAGCATGGAAAAGGTCTGCATCCCAGCTTTGCTACTGCCAGATCCTGTTCCTGTTTATCCTGATTGTGCGCCTGCCCTGTACTCTGTTGCCTTGTACCTTCTCATCCTGATTCAAGGTTTGGTTCTCCCTATCCCATCTGCTCTCTACACCTCCAGTTTCCCCCTGCTTTTTTTGTGTTCCCCATTGTGTATATACATATACTGTATTTAGTTGTAGATAGGCATTCTGTTTGTTTGGTTAATTAGCCAGGTATTCAGTCACTGGGTTTTTTGGTTCATTTGTATTTTTATCTTTGCTGTGTGCTGGTGTTTGAATGGATTTTGTTTCATTGTAAATAAATCTCACTTAAAGCATATATAGTCTCTGGTCCCAGTTTCCTAAGTATAACCACGTACATTTGGTCATCTCTGCTGCTGATTCCTGACACTTAGGGAGGAGGTGACAATTAAGTTTTGAGTAATACCCGATAATATAGAGAAAGCAATTTGGACTCATCAGATGACAGTATGACAGATGTTTCCCAAGGGGGGTTTGTTAAAGTGACATTCATAGAAAATTAAATTGGCTGTGAATAGCGTGTTGTAATTGGTGAAAGTGTGGTGGTCCTCTGTCCCGGCTGTGGCCCAGGTGAAAAAAAAATTATCTGTTACTTCATCCAAGAAAAAAAGGCTGCAGTGTTACACGATAAAGCCTGGAAATTTTAGAGCATCTTCTCTCCCTGAGTGGAATTCTATCATCCTGCAAGCTTTGACAGGTCTTACTTTTATAGGGTTATATCATTGATGGTATCTCCTCTTCCATGGGATCCCCTCTTTGGCGCTTTCTCTCCTTTTTTAGTTCTATGTCTCCTTTTTTCTTCTATTTTTCCCTGAACCCCCTTCTGTTTTCCACTTAAGTCTACAGTAGTCCTCTATGGATACTGTGCTGGATAATAATATGCTGCACCAAGTGGATTTATTCTACCTTTTCACGTTATGCTATATGGTAATGCCTTTTTTTGTACTGCTAAAACTTAAAGCGGAGCTCTACTCAAAAGTGGAAAGTTCAGCTTTAAGCACCCCCCCCCCCCCCAATATGCCACATTTGGCATTTCATTTTTTTTTTTTTGAGGGGGGAACGATAGGTACCTAGTTTTGACAGGTACCTGCTTCAACTTCCATTCGAGCAGGAGTTTTCCTCTCCCCTCCCTTCCTAAAATCTTCTGGGACACATCACAGGTCCCAGAAGGTTGCCTGAGCAATGGGGAGGCGCTGCACGACTCGCACATGCGCAGTGCTCACCCAACTGTGAAGCCGCAAGCTGTCACAGCCAGGTGCCCACACTTGCAATGCTGGCATCGCAGAGAGGTAAGGGAAAGAAGCAAGGCTTCGGGCGGCCGCATCACTGGACCATATGACAGGTGAGTGTGTGTTTATTAAAAGTCAGCAGCTACATTTTTTTGTAGCTGCTGACTTTGAATAAACACAAAAATGAGTGGAACTTCGCTTTAATAGAAATTTATTGAAATGAGAAAAGCGTGCCATAGCTGAAAAGTAAAAAGGAAATGTTTCACGGGAACATCAAATTCTGCTTGAATCACAGAGAATTTTTTTTTACCCTCATGGAACAGTTTGTGCAGGAATTTGAGGCCTTTGGAGAACCAGCATGCTGCACTGGGTACTGTGAGTAAATCAGCGTGTAAAGAATTACTCCACATTGGATTATTGGAAAAGAGGCCCAGATAGTGGAATAGGTTACCGAATTGCTTTATCGGAGGGTCCTAAGAGTGAAATTTATGACCATGGTACCGGATATGGATCCAGTAGTTAAGCAATAAACAGAATTACGTAGGAATTTGAATGAAGACATAATCACCATCTCTATTGTTATACCAGCATTATGACAGCTAGGTCTGAGCCAGTCATGATTCGGAGTTGAGCTAATATAGTATAGATGAAAATTAGGGAATGCCAAGCCTGCCTGTCCAATGGGTAGTTGAAGAGTCGTAAGGGACATTCTGGGAGTTTTACTGTTCCAAATGAATGAGGAAAAAATGGCATTCATTAGTGTGAAGTACTTTGGGGTGCATTCACTAGAATATAATGAAATTTAGGTAGAAAGAACATCTTTACTAGGTTGACCCTACTAATGAGATCCAAGGGCAAAGACATCCAAAGTTTAAGTTTGTCTCAGAAGAGGTTAATGAGAGATAGAAACACAACATAACGAGAAACAGGGGTTTATATAATGTTCAAGTATTTAATTTGTGTACAACTTTTAGTTGGGAGCTAAGATGTATATTGAGAAGGTCTCTGTCTAGAGGGAACAGCAGGAATTTCTCCCAATTGACCTTAAACCTAAAAAACACCAAAGTCCCTCAAAAGGTTTAATAAGTAAAATAAGGATTGATTGACATCTTCCAAATAAATCAGGGCATCATCTGCATAAATAAAGATAAATCCCTGCAATCCCCCCTCCTTGCACAAATCCCCCCAATCCCCTCTCCTAGCACAATCCCCCTTCTTGCACAAATCCCTGCAATCCCCCCTCCTTGCACAAATCCCCCCAATCCCCTCTCCTAGCATAAATCCCCCCAATCCCCCCTCCTAGCACAAATCCCCTCTCCTAGCATAAATCCCCCCTCCTAGCACAAATCCCCCCTCCTTGCATAAATCCCCCCTCCTAGCACAAATCCCCCCTCCTTGCATTAATCCCCCAATCCGCTCTCCTAGCACAAATCCCCCTCCTTGCATAAATCCCCCTTCCTTGCATAAATCCCCCCAACCCCCCTTCCTTGCATAAATCCCCCCAACCCCCTACCTAGCACAAATCCCCCCAATCCCCCCTCCTCACACAAACCCCCCCTTCTTGCACAAATCCCCCCAATCCCCCCTCCTTGCACAAACCCCCCTCTCGCACAAATCCCCCTCCTCGCACAAATCCCCCCAATCCTCCTTCTCACACAAATCCCCCCATTCCCCCTCCTCACACAAATCTCTCCAATCCCCCCTCCTCACACAAACCCCCCTTCTCGCACAAATCCCCCCAATCCCCCCTCCTCGGACAAATCCCCCAATCCCCCCTCCTTGCACAAACCCCCCTCTTGCACAAATCCCCCCAATCCCCCTCCTCGCATAAATCCCTCCAATCTCCCCTCCTCGCACAAACCCCCCTTCTTGCACAAATCCCCCCAATCTCCCCTCCTTGCACAAATCCCCCCAATCCCCCCTCCTTGCACAAATCCTTCCAATTTCCCCCTCCTCGTACAAACCCCCCTTCTCGTACAAATCCCCCCAATCCCCGCTCCTCGCACAAACCCCCCTTCCTGCACAAATCCCCCAACCCCCCCTCCTTGCACAAAACCCCCCTCTCACACAAATCCCCCCAATCCCCCTCCTCGCACAAATCCCTCCAATCCCCCCCTCACACAAACCCTCCTTCTCGCACAAATCCCCCCAATCTCCCCTCCTCTCACAAATCCCCCCAATCTCCCCTCCTTGCATAAATCCCCCCAATCTCCCCTCCTCGCACAAATCCCCCCAATCCCCCATTCTTGCACAAATCCCCCCTCCTCGCACAAATCCCCCCAACCCCCCCTCCGCGCACAAATCCCCCCAATCCCCCATTCTTGCACAAACCCCCCAATAAATTCTCATTTGTCATGTCCGGACAGATCCCAGGCAGGGGTGTGGAGGGCTCACCATGGGGGGGCGAGGGGGGGATAGCTAGCTGGACTGGTTGGAGCTGTTATCTGGTGATAGCAGACAATGGTATGGGGGATCTGGGGAGGATAGGATCTGTTCCTGCAGACAATGGCATAAATTGTCCTGTACCGACCTGTTTGTTGCTGGAATGAAGATGTGGATAGGATAGCTGCAGGGAAGGTGCTGTGAGTGCCAGCAATCGCAGCAGTCAACGCGGCAGCGGCAGGCCTGGATGGATGCCCGGCCCTGGCACCAGAAATGTGATTGGCCTTCCCCCCTCACATGACTGGAGCTCTGCTACACCCAGGCGGGGAGGATTCAGTGCAGCCGTACTGCCCGGAGAACTGCATGGTCATTTCTAATTACAAAAGTCGAACTTAGAAGTGATAGCAGTGAGAGGAAGATACAGAGCTAGCACGGCTGAAAAAAAACCCCTGCCTCCTTGACCTGGGAATGGTGTTACTCCTCTAGCGGGTGTCACCCGGTGCGACCCGCACCCCCCCTGCCCCCCATAGCAACACCGCTGATGCCGCTTACCTTCCACAAGCCGCTGAGAGGCAAAATCAGGGCAGTTGAGAGCCAGCATGGAGGCTGCTGGCACACGGGATCGGGCCACTGAAAGCCGGCATAGGCACCGCTAATAGGCAAGATCGGGAGCTGGAGATGGGGTGGAGCTGAGAGGCCTGCAAATGATGTCATCAGTTGCTAGGACGCCGGCGGTCCTAACAACCGATGACTGCATGGGGGGAGCAAAGATTGCCAGATTTTCTATCAGGAATCCTCAATTGGTGCTGTGTGTGAGAGCACACATTGCACCCATTGAGGATACCACTACAGAGTGGAGCCCAGGGCTGGAACTTGTTCCAGCCCTGGGCTCCGGGACTTCAGCCCAGATCCGCGGGACCCTGGGACTTACTTCAAATCGCAAGAAGATCCCGCGGAATCCAGGACGGTTGGGAGGTATGATTTATCGGAATCTAGAAGTGCTCTTTAACAAGGGGGTCCCCAGATCCTGCCCCCCCATGTGATGAGTACCCCATTCACCCAAAAAAAGTAGTGTAGTGTGACAAAAAACAAGAGACGGTTTTTGACAGGTCCTTTATTAAAAATGTCTTCTTCCTCCGGTATTCTTCCTCCAGTCTTTTTCTTCCTCCGGACTTCTTTCTTCTGCTTCTTCCTGATGACTCATTGGTTGTTAAGGATGTGGTGGCCTGCTTCCTGGCCCACTCCTTAGCAAACGGCTATATACAGTGAGTGGAAAGCGAAAAAAAACTGATGCAGATCGTGGCAAAATTGTGGTAAAAACACAGTACTTGCATTTTAGATGCAGCAAACAGCTATATACAGTGCATTAAAAGCAAAAGAAAATAACAAAAAAGTACTTGCATTTTGGATGTGGGTCCATTGACTATTACATGCAAAAGGCTGCATGCTACCGGAAATAGGAAAAACCCTGACCCTTTCCAAAAAGCAGAGGCACAAAAATGCATTAATGGGAACGTGTTCCATAGAAACCTATGTTAAAAACCCATGTTAAAAAAATGTCCTGCGTTTCAGCAAAAGCATGTAGCCTCCACCTCAAAATGCTAACATCGGCCATGCAACTTTGAAAATCTTCTTCCCATGGCTGTTTCAATGTTTGAAATGCATTGAAGATGGCAATGTGGTCATGGTTTTGTGATGAGATATTCAAACAGTGTTCCAGTCTGCTTCCAAATGATGTGCAGTGATATTCCTTCACCATCCACTACTCACTATCCACTACTACAAAACATCACCTTTTTAATTTACCTTTGTATTATGGTAACTATACTTGTGGTCTCTCTGGACCTAATCTCTTGTCAGGTGAAGCTTCCACTCCAATCATAAACATACCCATACACTAAACATAAAACTGTTTTATTAGTATTAAAACATTTTAAAAAATCCACCACTCATATTTGCTAGATGCATACAAGAACTATCAGCCACAGTTAAATATAACTAAAAGCTAAAGGCAAAACTTATTTTTAACTTCTGGATAGAGTAGAGAGAGATTAGAACACCTATTATTATTATTTTTTTTTTTTATTTATATTGTGAATTTTCATAAAGAAATACAAAATAATAAACCAGACATATTCAAGTATACAATTTGCAAAAGCAAGAAAGAAAACATTACCAACGGACCCCAGGTATAAATCAAACAGTAGCATAGTCTTATCAGAAGTGTTATAAATGTTAACAACTGTACAGATAAGTGGTGCTAAATCACTCTCAGCAGATGCTTTGCCTGCAGCATGTGATCTTGGCGAGGAGGTGGGAGAAGTTTAATGAACAAGAGTGATCAAAGGAAAGGATAATGACTACGGGTCGCATCATGTGCTGGGCCTTAGCTATGGCAACAGAAAGATATAAAGAATAAAAGGGTTAAATAATACACAACATCCAATTCCACTTTGAAGTATGGTGATAGGTTACCAGGGGTATATTCAGTGAAGCTAATATATTGTTGCCATATTAGGGCAAGGAGATACTTCTTGGATCTTTAAGCTAAAGATTCCACTGCCTATAAAATTTGTGGGTTGTTAGATGGGCTTTACCAAACATAAACTCAATTAGCAGTGGTCATTGAAAATAGTTATCACATGTTGGGAGGAAGGTGCGAGAACTCTTCCAATTATGGACAATGTAGGGGTAAGTTGCAATTAGGATATATGTAACTAGATGGTGTACAGGGGTGGGCCAATCAGTCAAGCCTACTCCCAGAAGAGCCATTTATTGAACCTATTTACATTAACACCAGTAAGTTAACTAATTAGAGCATTAATATAATTCCACAAGGATCATAAGGTGGGGCAATCACACCATCTATGTGAAGGGGACCCATATAGACTGCAGTTTCTCCAGCACTTAGGAAAGAGGGTGGGAAAAATAGCTGTTATTTTGGTAGGGGTGTAGTACCACCAATCATATATCTTCATTACTGATGTGAAACATTCCTGGAGAAGATACAAGAGCTTGGTACCACATTTCAGTGGGGCGGAGAAGTGACAAGTTTAGTTAGATCAGCTAGATTAGTTTGAAGAAGTTAGAGGAGGGGGGAACTAGTTGAACCCCCAAATAGGTCAGGGTGGAGTTTGGTGCACATGAGAAATGCATCAACTGAGTAATATTGTCCTTATCAGCATGAGTGAGACATATGGCTAGCATAGATGATTTAGAGTGCTTGATTTTATATAAGGATATATCTCTGAAGTCGCCTAGTAATTTCTGGAGAACAGGTAGTGAATGGATAGGGTCGGATAGCAACACAATAATGTCATCCGCATACAGGCCAATTTTGTGGTGGTGTCTCTTACTGTGATATCTGAAATTAAGGGATTGGAATTGATAGCTTCTAATAATGGCTTAATTAGTAGGGTGAAAATAAGAGGGGACAATGAGCATCCTTGGAGGATGCTATTAGTAATAGGTTTGCAGGCAGGTGGTTTATCAGAATCTAGAAGTGCGCTTTAACAAGGGGGCCCCCAGATCCCTTCCCCCCATGTGATGAGTACCCCATTGACCCAAAAAAAAAAGCAGTGTAGTGTGACAAAAAACAAGAGACAGTTTTTGACAGGTCCTTTATTAACAATGTCTGCTTCCTCCGGTATTCTTCCTCCAGTCTTCTTCTTCCTCCACTTCTTCCTCCAGTCTTTTTCTTCCTCCGGACTTCTTCTTTCTTCACCTTCTTCTTGATGACTCATTGGTTGTTAAGGATGCGGCGGCTTGCTTCCTGGCCCACTCCTTAGCAAACGGCTATATACAGTAAGTGGAAAGCAAAAAAAACTCACAAGATGCAAATCGTGGCAAAATTGTGGTAAAAACACAGTACTTGCATTTTGGATGCGGCAAACGGCTATATACAGTGCATTAAAAGCAAAAGAAAATAACAAAAAACACAAATCGTGGCAAAATCACGGTAATAATACAGTACTTACATTTTGGATGTGGATCCATTGACTATTACATGCAAAAGGCTGCATGCTGCCGAAAAAAGAAAAAACCCTGACCCTTTCCAAAAAGCAGAGGCACAAAAATGAATTAATGGGAACGTGTTCATTAGAAACCTATGTTAAAAACCCATGTTAAAAAAATGTCCTGCGCTTCTGCAAAAAGAATGTAGTCTCCATCTGAAAATGCTAACATCAGCCATGCAACTTTGAAAATCTTCTTCCCATGGCTGTTTCAATGTTTGAAATGCATTGAAGATGGCAATGTGGTCATGGTTTTGTGATAAGATATTCAAACAGCGTTCCAGTCTGCTTCCAAATGATGTGCAGTGATATTCCTTCACCATCCACTACTCACTATCCACTACTACAAAACATCACCTTTTTAACTTACCTTTGCATTATAGTAACTACACATGTGGTCTCTCTGGACCTAATCTCTTGTCAGGTGAAGCTTCCACTCCAAGCATACACATACCCATACACTAAACATAAAACTGTTTTATTAGTATTAAAACATTTTTTTTTAAAAATCCACCACTAATATTTGCTAGATGCATACAAGAACTATCAGCCACAGTTAAATATAACTAAAAGCTAAAGGCAAAACTTATTTTTAACTTTTGTATAGAATAGAGAGAGATTAAAACACCTATTATTATTATTCATTTTTTTATTTATATTGTGAATTTTCATAAAGAAATACAAAATAATAAACCAGACATATTGAAGTATACAATTTGCAAAAGCCAGAAAGAAAACATTATCAACGGTCCCCAGGTATAGATCAAACATTAGCATAGTCTTATCAAAAGTGTTATAAATGTTAACAAGTGTACAGATAAGGAGTGCTAAATCACTCTCAGCAGATGCTTTGCCTGCAGCATGTGATCTGGGCGGGGAGGTGGGAGAAGTTTAATGAACAAGAGTGATCAAAGGAGAGGATAATGACTACGGATCCCATCACGTACTGGGCCTTAGCTATGGCAACAGAAAGAAATAAAGAATAAAAGGGTTAAATAATACACAACATCCAATTTCACTTTGAAGTATCCAATCAAATAGCTGTTATGGTGATAGGGTACCAGGGGTATATTCAGTGAAGCTAATATATTGTTGGCATATTAGAACAAGGAGATACTTCTTGGATCTTTAATCTAAAGATTCCACTGCCTATAAAATTTGTGGGTTGTTAGATGGGCTTTACCAAACATAAACTCAATTAGCAGTGGTCATTGAGAATAGTTATCACATGTAGGAAGAAAGGTGCTAGAACTCTTCCAATTATGGACAATGGGGGAGGTGAGTTGCAATTAGGATATATGTAACTAGAGGGTGTACAGGGGTGGGCCAATCAGTCAAGCCTACTCCCAGAAGAGCCATTAATTGAACCTATTTACATTAACACCAGTAAGTAAACTAAATAGAGCATTAATATTATTCCACAAGGAACGTAAGGTGGGGCAATCATACCATCTATGTGAAGGGGACCCATCCAGACTGCAGTTTCTCCAGCACTTAGGAGAGAGGGTGGAAAAAATAGCTGTTATTTTGGTAGGGGTGTAGTACCACCAATCATATATCTTCATTACTGATGTGAAACATTCCTGGAGAAGATACAAGAGCTTGGTACCACATTTCAGTGGGGCGGAGAAGTGACAAGTTTAGTTAGCTCAGCTAGATTAGTTTGAAGAAGTTAGAGGAGGGATGAACTACTTGAACCCCCAAATAGGTAATATTGTCCTTATCAGTATGAGTGATAGGGCGTACACACGGTCGGACTTTGTTCGGACATTCCGACAACAAAATCCTAGGATTTTTTCCGACGGATGTTGGCTCAAACTTGTCTTGCATACACACGGTCACACAAAGTTGTCGGAAAATCCGATCGTTCTAAACGCGGTGACGTAAAACACGTACGTCGGGACTATAAACGGGGCAGTGGCCAATAGCTTTCATCTCTTTATTTATTCTGAGCATGCGTGGCACTTTGTCCGTCTGATTTGTGTACACACGATCGGAATTTCCGACAACGGATTTTGTTGTCGGAAAATTTTATCTCCTGCTCTCCAACTTTGTGTGTCGGAAAATCCGATGGAAAATGTCCGATGGAGCCCACACACGGTCGGAATTTCCGACAACACGCTCCGTTCGGACATTTTCCATCGGAAAATCCGACCGTGTGTACGGGGCATGAGACATATGGCTAGCATAGATGATTTAGAGTGGTTGATTTTATATAAGGCTATATCCCTGAAGTTGTCTAGTAATTTCTGGAGAACAGGTAGTGAATGGATAAAGTCGGATAGCAACACAATAATGTCATCCACATACAGGCCAATTATGTGGGTTGTGTCACTTACTGTGATATCTGAAATTAAGGGATTGGAATGGATAGCTTCTGATAATGGCTTAATTAGTAGGGTGAAAATAAGAAGGGGACAATGAGCATCCTTGGAGGATGCTATTAGTAATAGGATATGAATATGATAGATAGTCAGCTAACCATACCCTGGCACTAGGAGTATAGACCTAGTATAGCTCACAAAATATTGCCAGTTCAAATTTTAATGAGGACAGCTTCCAAGTATTTCCAGTGAACTCTATCAAACATCCAAAGAGATAAGCAGAGAAGGTGCTTGGTGATGCTCGGCCAATTGGATGAGGTTAACAAACTTCCTAGTGCCGTCGGATGCCTGATGGCTGGGGATGACCCAACTTGGTCAGTATGTATGAGGGTAGAAGTATATTTTGCTAGGCATGTCACTATTAATTTGGCATAGAGTTTTAGGTCTGAATTAAGCAGGGAGATGGGGTGATAATTAGCTGGGTTCTCAAAGGATTTACCTGGCTTTTGGATGGTAATGCCTAAGGCTTCTAAAGAAGGAACCATGAATCAGACTGAGACAGAAGTGCAGTAAAAATCACACTTTAATAAAAATGGTAAAATGGTACAAACAGAGCAAACATAGTCAAAACATAGCAAGTGTTCATTAATCAGAGCAGATAGTCAGAACAAGCCAGTAAAACAGGAGTCCAGAGATTAGCATAGTCAGAGGCAGCAAACAGGAATCAGGAACCAGAAGGGAAGTCAGCCAAGCAAAAGTCTTTAACAGGAAACCACAACAGAGAGTATCCGGATATGTTGACCAAGGCAAAGGCACAGAAGATCTGATCCAAGCAGCTTAAATAGCCAGCAGACTGATTGACGAGTAGGATATGATCAGCAGGTGAGTCACTGGGGAACGATGAGTCTTCGCAATTAACCGACAGCTGAGCAGCCTGAGCTCTGAGAAGGAAGGGCTGAACCAGCCCTGACAGTATCCCCTCCTCAATGACCCCTCCCCCTCGGAGGGCCTCTAGGTTTGAGGGGAAAACGTCTTCGGAAAGCACAGAGGAGGACAGGGGCATGTACGTCTGAGGATGAGACCCAAGAGCGCTCCTTCAGACTGTACCCTTTCCAATGAACCAGGTACTGTATGCACCCGTGGAACCTACGGGAGTCAGTGATGTATTGTACTTCATACTCTTCATGGTTCTCAACCTGTACTGGGTGAGGACGTGGCACCAAGGTGGTGAAGCGACTGCACACCAAAGGTTTCAATAAGGAGACATGGAATGCATTAGAAATATGCATATTAGAAGGAAGGTCTAAAGAGTAAGCCATTGGGTTAATCCTGCGGAGAATACAGAAAGGCCCAATAGACCATGGTGCCAATTTCAGTGAGGGAACACGGAGTTAGAGGTTGTGAAATGACAGCCAGACCCTCTCCCCAACCTGGTAGGAAGGCACAGGTAGGCGTCTGCGGTCAGCATGGAGTCTGTACCTATCATTGGCACATTGCAAGGACTCTTGGACCTGTTCCCAAGTGGAATGAAGACCATGGAGATGCTCCTCTAATGCAGGAATGCTGTGAGGAACAAATGAGTCAGTCAACATGGATGGTTGGAACTCATAATTGGCCAAAAACGGAGACAATCGAGAAGCGATATTACCAGCACTATTGTGAGCAAACTCCGCTCAAGGTAAGAGGTCTGACCAGTTATGGTGGTGAGAAATATAGCAATGTAGAAACTGCTCCAAGGACTGGTTGGCTCGTTCTGCAGCCCCATTAGACTGCGGGTGATACGCAGAAGAGAAGGAAAGCTGAATTCCCAACTGTGCATAAGAGGCTCGCCAAAACCTGGATACAAACTGGCTACCCCTGTCCGAGACGATAACCTTGGGTAGCCCATGTATTCGAAAGATCTCCAAAGCAAAATGGAAGTCACTTCTTAAGTGGAATGCAATGTGACATTTTCGAGAACCAGTCAACCACCATAAGGATAACTGTGTTGCTCTGGGAGTCGGGTAACTCCACAATAAAATCCATAGACAGATGGGTCCACTCTCCATTTTGTGTGGGTTGTAGGAAGCCCAGTGGAAGGTGTCGTGGTGTCTTACTCATAGCACACACACAACAGGCAGCTACAAAGGTGGCTACATCAGCATGGAGACTAGAATTGTTGGGAAATAGCCCAAATTAGTTGATTCTTCCCTGGGTGGCCAGCAGCCTCGGGAGAATGGTAAGACTGAAGCAGAGCGGTGCGAAGACTCTCAGGGATAAAACAGCCACAAGGTTTCTCAGGAGGAGAATGGATCTGAGCGGCAAGAATTCTGTCACCCAAAGGTGAAGTGAGACTGGTACAAACCATAGCCAGAATACGATCGGGAAGTATCACAGGCACAGGAACCGACTTCATCTTGGAAGCCTTAGGAAAACTGTTGCAACAATGCATCAGCCCTTACATTCTTAGTACCGGGTAAGAAAGAGACTATATAATTGAAGCTTGACAAAAAAAGAGCCCATTGCGCCCTTCTGGGAGAGAGGCGTTTAGCCTAAGACAAGAATGTGAGATTCTTATGGTCAGTCAGAATGAGAACTGGCACAGTAGTACCTTCGAGGAGATACCTCCATTCCTTAAGGGCTAAAATGAACGCTAACAACTCTCTGTCCCGAATCTCATAATTGCAGTCTGCAGGTGACAATTTCTTAGAAAAGTAGCCACAAGGATGCATAGTGCTCTCAGAGGTAGGACGTTGAGACAAAAGGGCGCCAACTCCAGTCTCAGATGCATCAACCTCAAGGATAAAGGCTAACGTAGGATCAGGATTAGGGATGGGCTGACTGTTCGAGTCGAACATGAGTTTGACACGAACATCGGCTGTTCGATTGTTCTCTGCAGATCGAACATTATGGGCCGTTTGCGCCAAATTGAGCGGCCAGTCACGGCCCATAATGCACATCGCAGTGGTTTGCTGTCTGATGATTGGCCAAGCATGCACTATTAGTTTGAAGAAAGGTTTTCCGGCGCTCAGATTTTGTGATGTCAGGAATGGAATTGTATAATGATGGTTCTGATAGAGCATTAATGTTAGAACAAAAGAGGGGGGGGAGGCAGCTGTCCTCAGAGGGTGTCCATAGCCTCTGTGAGCATAGCACTAAAAAGGGAAGGGGGGTGTACCCAAGTCCATTTTCAATCCAGTACATAAAAAAGGCCCCTACATACAAACATTCTACCAAGTCATGTATGCCGATCTTATCGACATGTGTAAATCAGTTCCCAAGAAGAAGTCCAACCTTTCTAGAGCAGAACAAAAGGCACTAGATGATCTAACCAACAACCACAACATCATTATCAAGGCAGCAGATAAAGGTGGGGGCATCATAATTCAAAATCGATCAGACTACATGGCAGAATCCCTCAGATTATTATCCGACACTAATACCTACCGCAAACTCACTCATGATCCATTACCTGAATTCACCCTGCAAGCAACCAGATTAGCCAACAAAGCCCTAGAAGAAGACATCATTTCAAAACCAGAACTGTCATTTCTCGTCAAGGGTTTCAGAAAAAACTCCTACTTTTACCATCTGCCAAAAATCCATAAGGATCAGTCTAATCCACCTGGCCGTCGCATAGTAGCCGCTATGGAAAGCATTACTAGCGGCTTTTCCATGTATATAGACCACTTCCTCCAACCCTTAGCCCAAAACCTGCCATCATACATTAGAGATAGTACCCATCTACTAGAAATGCTTTCCTTCTATACTTGGGAACCAACTTACCAGTGGGTGTCCCTAGATGTCGCATCCTTATATACCTCCATCCCTCACGCCATAGGCCTTAGAGCTGTAGAACATTTTCTCTCTGAGGATCCTCTCATCAACCCCAGACAGGCACAGTAAATCTTGGAAGCCACCAAATTCTGTTTAGAACATAACTATTTTGAGTTTGATTATACATTTTATTTACAATCCCAAGGTACCGCTATGGGTGCCAATTTCGCTCCAAGATATGCCAATTTCACTATGGGCTATTGGGAACTACAGTATGTCCTATATAACAATCCCTTTGCTGCTCATATCATCTACTACGGACCTTACATCGATGATATCATAATAATCTGGTATGGTCCAAAAGAAAGTGTGGAGCCCTTTGTTGAGCATTGCAACCACAATTCCCTAGGGCTACAGTAGGTGACCGCGATATTGTGTCAATCTCGCCGCATTTCTCGGCGAGATTTGACACCTGCAAGCCCCGTCGCGGGAGCCAGCGCTGAGGTGGCTCACTCATCGGGAAAGGAAAACTTTTTTCCTTTCCCGATGAGTGACAGGCAGTGCTGACAGCTGTCTGGTATGAATCCTGAGGGGGGAACGCCACGCCAAATTTTAAATAAAAAACCGGCGTGGGTCCCCCCCCAGGGGCATACCAGGCCCTTAGGTCTGGTATGGATTGTAAGGGGAACCCCTACGCCGAAAAATTGGCGTGGGGGTCCCCCCTAAAATCCATACCAGACCCTTATCCGAGCATGCAGCCCGGCCTGCCAGGAAAGGGGGTGGGGAGGAGCGAGTGCCCCCCCTCCTGAGCCGTACCAGGCCACATGCCCTCAACATGGGGGGTGAGTGCCTTGGGGGAGGGGGGCACCCTGCGGCCCCCCACTCCAAAGCACCTTGTCCCCATGTTGATGAGGACAAGGGCCTCTTCCCGACAACCCTGGCTGTTGGTTGTCAGGGTCTGCGGGCGGGGGGCTTATCGGAATCCGGGAGCCCCCCTTTAATAAGGGGGCCCCCAGATCCCGGCCCCCCACCCTATGTGAATGAATATGGGGTACATGGTACCCCTACCCATTCACCTAGGGAAAAAAGTGTCAATAAAAAAAACACAGTACACAGATTTTAAGAGTAATTTATTAGGCAGCTCCGGGGTCTTCTTCCCACTTTGGGGGTCTCCTTCCGACTTCTCCCGGTGTTCAGCCTCTTCTCCCGGTGTTCGGCCTCTTCTCCCGGGCCCCTCCGCTATCTTCTTCCAGCTCTTTTGCCAGCGAGGGGCCCGGTCTGCTGCCGCTGTCTTGTCACCGCTGTCTCGTCGCTTCTTCTCCCGGGCCCCTCCGCTATCTTCTTTCAGCTCTTTTGCCAGCGAGGGGCCCAGTATGCTGCTGCTGTCTTGTCGCCGCTGTCTCGTCACTTCTTCTCTTCTTCTCTTCTTCTCTTCCGATGTTGACACAACGCTCTTTCCGGCTGGAATGCTGTGTGCGAGCTGCAGAGCCATTTATATAGGTGGTGACCCCACCCCCTTGTGATGTCACGGTCCCAGCATGCGCAGGGACTCTGGCATCATAAGGGGGCGTGACCCCAGAGTCCCTGCGCATGCTGGGACCGTGACGTTACAATGGGGCTGGGTCACCACCTATATAAATGGCTCCGCAGCTCGCACACAGCATTCCAGCCGGAGAGAGCGTCGTGTCAACATCGGAAGAAGAGAAGAAGCGACGAGACAGCAGCGACAAGACAGCGGCAGCAGACCGGGCCCCTCGCTGGCAAAAGAACTGGAAGAAGATAGCAGAGGGGCCCGGGAGAAGAGGCGCGAACACCGGGAGAAGAGGCCGAACACCGGGAGAAGTCAGAAGAAGACCCCCCGAAGTGGGAAGAAGACCCCAGAGCTGCCTAATAAATTACTCTTAAAATCTGTGTACTGTGTTTGTTTTTTTTATTGACAGTTTTTTCCCTAGGTGAATGGGTAGGGGTACCATGTACCCCATACTCATTCACATAGGGTGGGGGGCCGGGATCTGGGGGCCCCCTTATTAAAGGGGGCTCCTGGATTCCGATAAGCCCCCCGCCTGCAGACCCCGACAACCAACGGCCAGGGTTGTCGGGAAGAGGCCCTTGTCCTCATCAACATGGGGAGAAGGTGCTTTGGGGTGGGGGGGCCCGCAGGGCGCCCCCTCCCCCAAGGCACTCACCCCCCCATGTTGAAGGCATGTGGCCTGGTACGGCTCAGGAGGGGGGGCGCTCGCTCGTCCCCACCCCCTTTCCTGGCTGGCCGGGTTGCATGCTCGGATAAGGGTCTGGTATGGATTTTGGGGGGGACCCCAAGCCGATTTTTCGGCATAGGGGGTTCCCCTTACAATCCATACCAGACCTAAGGGCCTGGTATGCCCCGGGGGGGGACTCACGCCGTTTTTTTATTTAAAATTTGGCGTGGCGTTCCCCCCCCCCCCAGGATTCATGCCAGACAGCTGTCAGCACTGCCTGTCACTTATCGCGAAAGGAAAAAAAGTTTTCCTTTACCGATGAGCGAGCCAGCGCGACATGCGCAGCACCCTGTCATCGAGAACCAGCGCGATGGTATCGCGCTGGAAACACAATCTCGCGGTCAGGTACTGTATCTTTCACTCATGTCCAAGACTCCAACAAATTAGCCTTCCTGGACTTAGAACTTTTCCACAGTGAATCCCAAATACATGCCACAAACTTTGTCAAACCAACTGCTGGAAATTCCTACATCCACTACCAGAGCTGTCACCACCCAAGGTGGATCCAAAATATACCTAAAAGTCAATTCCATAGAATCCGGCAAAACTGCATCAAAGACGAAGACTACCATACACAAGGCATACTCCTTTCAGAAAAATTCCAGGACAAAGGGTACCCACCAAATCTGGTTAAAAAAGCCTTCAGCCAACAAGCAACAAAACTTCAACCAGAGGCAAAAACTGCAGATGATTTACAACCAACACGATTTACAACTCAGTTCCATGGCTGTCATTAAAGAATGGAGAACATCAAAGCCAAACATTGGTGCATCCTGCTCAGAGACCCATTCCTGGGCCCCTCTCTCACCCAACAACCCAAGGTATCCTACCGCAAAGCAAATAACATAAAGAGTAAAATAGCACCTGGTAAAATCAAAAATGCCCCATCCACCTCAATCTCATATATTCCCCTCATTCCACTAGTGGGAATGTATCAATGCTGGAAAAAATTATGCCTCACCTGTAAATTTGTGAACCACGGGCAAAAAGACTTCACCATCAAAGGAAAAACATATACAATAAAAGAATTCCACAATTGCTTTAGTGAATACGTGGTATACTGCCTGACCTGCCCATGTGGCCTGTTTTATGTGGGCAGGACTATACGCACCTTACGCCAACGTCTTGGCGAACACAGGCGCTTCAGAGAAAAGGGCAGTGACAAACATAGTGTCCCTCTCCATTTCCAAAAATCCACCAAAGGCCTCAAAGTCTGGGTCATAGAGGCCATTCCTAGAGACCTTCCGACTGCAGAACGTTTTAAACGTTTATGTCAGCAAGAAACGTACTGGATATATTCCTTGAACACTCTTTCGCCGGGGGGACTCAATGAAGAAATAGAGACACACTCCTTATTGTAGCTTGACCCCCGCTATATATATATTTTACATATTTTTTATCGATATATCCTTTACTAATATATATAGGATATCAATCCTTGCCCCCTCTTTTTAGACATTTCCCACTAGGTTCATTTTCTGTTACCCTGGCATAACTTGGGGGATAAAAAACTTATCCCTATCCCCCTCTACTTTTTTATCCCATAATGTGCTCCATTGTCCACCAACAATGCATCCTTATGCATTTTTTAATCCCATTTGTGACACTTTCCTTTTTTTACCAATCTTTTATTGAAGTTTTCTTTTTATATAATAGTCGCTTATTAAATCAATGATCCTTTTTAAATAAAAACATTTTTTCTTTTGCACTTGAAACTATTGACGCTGAACATATTTTTTCCCACTACCAACCTTTATTTGTTTATTTTTTACATCCTTGTTTTCACAATGCGGGTCCGCTGGCTGTTGTGGTTCCACAGCCGCAGAAGTCCCGCCCACATCCCATCAGTCAGATGTCCTGTACTTCCATTTAAGTCGCTCTCCTCCTGAGAGCAAACAGGCCAGTAGAAGGAGCTGTGAGCCCCGAGCGCATAGCCTGTATTATCTCCTATCTGTGTCTGGACACTTCCTGTGCACCGCTGACATCACTTCCACTTCCGGGTTCCAGGGTGGTTAGCGTGGAGCTTCCACACACTGGACACTGCTGTTAAGCCTCTCTCAACCAGGAACCAACATCCCCTGAGGTGAAGGACTGCCAGTGAAGCCTGCACACCAGCACATCCCAGGACAACACAACCCCTGATGGACATTGCCACCCCATCTGAACTGACTTACCAGTAAGTGTATGTATTACACCTTCACCATATAACAGTGTCAGCAGAGTTGGCGCCTCCACACCCCCCTTCCCTTTTCAGTGCCAAGCATGCACTATGACTCGTATGCTTTGGCCAATCACAGCGCCGTAAGCAAACAGAGCCATAATTGCCCAAAGGCAGGGTGCCTTTGGCCAATTATGGCTCAGGGGGTTAAGTACACGCCCCACACTATATAAGGCCGCCTGCACGTCGGACCTGTGTAGTGTGTTGCTGGCATTATAGAGAGATAGATAGATAGAGAGAGCATGTGTCATTTCATTTATTTTGAGCAGGCAGTTTATTCAGTTAGCTAGATCTCACTGCAGACCGTTCCTGCTGTACTATTTCTAATCTACTTCAGGCAGGCAGTTGATCCAGTTTAGCTAGATCTCACTGCAGATGGTTCATGCTGTACTGTTTCTAATCTACTTCAGGCAGGCAGTTGATCCAGTTTAGCTAGATCTAACTGCAGACCGTTCCTGCTGTACTATTTCTAATCTACTTCAGGCAGTTGATCCAGTTTGATAGTGGTTAAAGTGAGTATACACTGCGCTGGACGGTAAATACTAAAAGGAAATAAAGCAGCTACATACGGAATGACAAAAACCATGAAATACTGTAAAAAGAAATGTAGCGCATATACTGTGAAAAAAACACAAATGAAGGGGGGTATGTTAATAAATGATGACAACATCAATAAAATAAATAAAACGTGAGTCTCTCAACATAAATGAATGGAGTCCAGATAAGTGAACAACATGTGATTATAAAGTGTCCCACTGATAAAGGTGAGTGAATATATCAGACGGCAGATGTTCAAACACAGGCAACTCTTTAAATCTCCCAGCAAAAACACATCCGTCAGCTGTATGAATCCTGATAAAAGTAGTGTGTAGAAAACTCTTACCGGATGGATTGGATTCCCTTGTCAGCGACAGGGAATCACTAAAGCAGGGTGCCCCTCAGGGCTATGGAACGGATATCCCGACTCTGAAACCTTCTGGGTCCAACTCTGCATGGATGTCCCGGGGTCACCAGGAGGATTCTCACAAAAGATAGCCAAAGCACAGGATCAAAAGAAGCGAGGCCTCTCACATGAACTTGAAGTGGATTTTCTCTCAGATGGTATGTGGAGAAAAAATGAAAAGCCTCCACATAGTGTAGATGAAAAAGGTGGGTTTTTTATTGCTAAAAAGCCTGGTTACAATAAAACTGTGATCACAAAAAATAAAAACAAAGTGGGCAACAAGGAGGATGCTGAAAGCGTCTGACGCATTTCGACCAATAGGCCTTCCACTGGGGCATACCGTATACCGGGTGACCCCGGGACATCCATGCAGAGTTGGACCCAGAAGGTTTCAGAGTCGGGATATCCGTTCCATAGCCCTGAGGGACACCCTGCTTTAGTGATTCCCTGTCGCTGACAAGGGAATCCAATCCATCCGGTAAGAGTTTTCTACACACTACTTTTATCAGGATTCATACAGCTGACGGATGTGTTTTTGCTGGGAGGTTTAAAGAGTTGCCTGTGTTTGAACATCTGCCGTCTGATATATTCACTCACCTTTATCAGTGGGACACTTTATAATCACATGTTGTTGACTTATCTGGACTCCATTCATTTATGTTGAGAGACTCACGTTTTATTTATTTTATTGATGTTGTCACCATTTATTAACACACCCCCCTTCATTTGTGTTTTTTTCACAGTATATGCGCTACATTTCTTTTTACAGTTGATCCAGTTTAGCTAGATCTCACTGCAGACCGTTCCTGCTGTGCTATTTCTAATCTACTTCAGGTAGGCAGTTGATTCAGTTAGCTGCAGTGTATTTCATATATATATACAGTCAGACTGCTATATATATATATATATATATATATATATCCACTGTATACAGTTTAGCTAGATCTCACTGCAGACCGTTCCTGCTGTACTGTTTCTAATATACTTCAGACAGTCAGTTGATTCAGTTAGCTGCAGTGTATTTCATATATATATATATATATATATATATATATATATATATATATATATATATATATATATATATATAGTCAGACTGATATATATATCTCCACTGTATCCAGTTTAGCTAGATCTCACTGCAGACCGTTCTTGCTGTACTGTTTCTATTTCTGATATACTTCAGGCAGCCAGATGATTCAGTTAGCTGCAGTGTATTTCATGTATATATATATATATATATATATATATATATATATATATATATATATATATATATACAGGCTTGTATATATATAGTCTAGCCAAGCCTATACCTGACTGTAGGCCATTCCTGGAGTACGTGTTCAAAGACACTTTCGGGCAGGTGACTCAGTGACGTGCAGCTCATAAAATATATATCCACTGCATTGTAGTCCAGCCAAGCCTATACCTGACAGTAGGCCATTCCTGGAGTGCGTGTTCAAAGACACTTTCAGGCAGGTGACTCAGTGACGTGCAGCTCATAAAATATATATCCACTGCATTGTAGTCCAGCCAAGCCTATACCTGACAGTAGGCCATTCCTGGAGTGCATGTTCAAAGACACTTTCAGGCAGGTGAGCTGCAGTTCATTTAATATATAAATATATATATATATATATATATATATATATATATATATATATATATATATATATATATATATATATAGTCTAGCCAAGCCTATACCTGACTGTAGGCCATTCCTGGTGTATTGTTTTAAGTAAACTTCAGGTTTTGTTTTGCTAATCTAATTGTACAGTATGTCTGGAAGGCCACCAAGGAGAGGCAAACGCTCACAGGCCTCTAAAAGAGGGCAAGCAGGCTCTGTGTCTACAGCCAACAGTGCTGGTCATGGACACAGTGCATCCTCAGCACGTGGCCGTGGGGCACGCTTGTGCTTTTTTTCGGCAGCTGGCCGTGTTGAGCCACAACATGCAGAAGAGTTGGTAGAGTGGGTGACCAAGATGTCCTCATCCTCCTCATCCTCTGTCACCCAGGCTCAGGGTACTTTGTCTACCAATGCAACTGCCAAAGGGGCCTCTTCCATCGGCTCAGTGTCATCAGTCACTCCTTCCCTAGCCCCACCATCATGCCCTGAGGAGTCCCCCGAACTGTTTGACCACAGTGTAGGGTACATGCTGCTCGAAGATACGCAGCGTTTTGAAGGCTCTGATGATGGTACCCGGGTTGAGGATGAAGGCAGTAACGTGAGCCCAGAGAGAGGGGGTGCCCAAGAAGGACAAGAAACTGGCAGTCATGTTCCCCCAGCTGCAGCATACTGCCAGGTTTGCTCCAGTGACGAGTAGGGATGGAATGATGAGGTCACTGACTCTACATGGGTGCCATATAGAAGAGAGGAGGAGGAGGAGGCAAATCTTCAACGAGGCACGATGCCCTCCAGGGGCCAGCTTAAGGGCAAGCAACTGACTGCATCACACTGCAGAGCTCCGCATGTGCAGGGTGCTGCTGACTCTGCGTGTTTTTCCAAAAGTTCTTTGGTGTGGGCCTTTTTTAGGACATGTGCAGCAGATCGCACCATTGCTGTTTGCAACATATATCTGAAGCGTATCAAGCATGGCCAAAACAGCAGCCACTTGGGCACCACATGCTTGACCAGACATATGTCGAGCTCCCATGCAGTCCATTAGCAACAGTACTTAAAAGACCCACACCAAAGAACAAGGCGGACCTCTCCTTGCTCCTCATCAGCTGGGATCTCCAACCCCACTATAACTTCAGTCCTCTCAGAGACCTGCACTGAGAGGAATGAAGGTGTAGAATTAGGTGTCCCAAGAACTTACGGGCAATCTGCTAGCGGTACACCAACATCCGATTGTAGCAGGCAAATTTCCCTACCCCAGTTGCTAAACCGGCGAAAGAAATTCGGTCCCAGCCATCCACATGCTCAGCGGCTAAATACTAGTTTGGCTAAATTGCTAGCACTCCAACTACTGCCTTTTCAGCTGGTAGACTCTGCCCCTTTCGAGAATTTGTGGAATGTGCGGTATCTCAGTGGCAGGTTCCCAAACACCAATTTTTTTCTCGGAAGGCCATTCCGGCTCTCTACCGACATGTGGAAGGCAATGTCTTGGCCTCGTTGGACAGGGTAGTCAGCGGTAAGGTGCATATTACTGCTGACTCATGGTCCAGAAGGCATGGACAGGGACGTTACCTTTCTTTCACGTCGCACTGGGTAACCTTGCTGGCAGCTGGGAAGGATGCAGGACAGGGTGCAGTATTGTTGGAGCTTGTTCCACCACCACGCCTCCAAAATGCTGGTAGTGGTGATTCTGCCACACCTCTCTCCTCCACCCCCTCCTCTTCTTCTTCCTCTATGGCCTCTTCCTGTGCAGATTTGTCCTCAGAACCAGCGGTGCTCTGTAGGCATTCTAGGGGCTACGCAAGCACTCAAAGGCAAAAAGATGCCATGTGGTGCTTAAGTTGGTCTGCTTAGGGGACAGTAGCCACATTGGGGCAGAGATTCTAGCAGCTCTGCAGGGGCAGGCTCAAAGGTGGTTGATGCCATGCCAGCTATAGCCAGGAATGGTGGTTTGCGACAATGGCACCAACCTCCTCTCCGCCCTCCGACAGGGACACTTCACACATGTTCCCTGTTTGGCTCACATCCTTAATTTGGTGGTGCAGCGGCTCTTGTGCAGGTACCCGGGCTTACAGGATCTCCTGAGGCAGGCCAGGAAAGTCTGTGGGCATTTACGCCGGTCATATAATGGCAGTGCTCGGCTGGCTAACCTCCTAAAGGAATGCAACCTACCAGGTGGATCTCAACGTTGACAATGCTGCAGCGGCTGTACATGCAGCAGAGGGCCATCAATGACTACCTGTGCGAGTATGGCATCAGGACAAGGTCAGGTAGCTTGGCTTTTTTTCGCCACGCCAGTGGCTCATGATCAAGGATGCATGCACTGCCCTGTCACCATTTGAGGAGGCCACAAGGATGGTGAGCAGTGACAGTGCATGCATCAGTGATACTGTCCCTCTTGTCTACCTGTTGGAGCACATGCTGCGTGGAATAATGGACAGGGCACTTGAGGCAGAACAGAGGGAGGAAGAGGAGGACTTCCTTACCTCTCAAGGCCCCCTTTATCCAGACAGTATTCCTGCAGGCCTGCCTATCACACAGGAAGAGGAGGAGGAGGATTGTGTCTGCATGTAGGTGGAGCCTGGCACTCAGCATCAGCAGCAGTCTTCAAGGGATCGTTTTCAGGCCCCAGAAACCCATGGACTTGTACGTGGCTGGCAGGAGGTGGCTGCGGATCAGGTCATCCTTAGTGACCCAGAGGACTCTGGACTGAATGCCTCAGCAAACCTATGCTGCATGGCCTCCCTGATCCTGCAAAGCCTGTGAAAGGACCCTCGGATTCGTGGTATCAAGGAGAGGGATCAGTACTGGCTGGCAACCCTTCTTGATCCACGTTACAAGAGTAAGGTGGTGGAACTTATCCAGCCGTCGCAGAGGTAGCAGAAGATGAAGCATCTTCGGGAGGTTTTGCAGAAAGGTTTGTGCAATGCGTTTCCAAAGCCTGGGAGGTTACAGTTTCCTGGTCCTCCTGGATAACGTGTTGCTGAGGCTTCGGTCAGTCACAGAAGGAGCAGTGGAAAAGGTGGCTGTCTGACCGATGCGTTCAGACAATTTTTTAGTCCGCAGCCCCAAGGTCTGATCGGTTCCAGCAACCATCGCCAGCATCTGTTGTACATGGTGCAGGAATACCTAGAGGCAAGATCAGACTTAGAGACCTTTCCAACCAAAAATCCACTGGGTTACTGGGTCTTGAGGATGGATCACTGGCCAGAGCTTGCACAGTATGCAATTGAGCTACTGGCCTGTCCTGCATCCAGTGTTCTTTCGGAATGCACATTCAGTGCCGCTGGAGGCTTCGTAAGCGATCACAGAGTGCGCCTGTCCACCGACTCGGTTGATCGGCTCACCTTCATAAAAATGATTTAGTCTTGGATCACCAGCTACCAAGCACCTGATGCTGATGTAACCGACTAATTTTTTTATGAATGTGAGATCCCTTGAAGACTGCCTATGCTTATGCTGAGTGACTATCCTGTTATGCTGAGTGACTATCCTATTCCTCCTCAATGTTTATGTTGATAGCTTCTAATAACATTTTTGGTTCTGGGCACCACCACCAGTGGCTAAGGCCCAATTTTTCTGCCCCTGTTTAACAGGGGTGTGTAATTACAATTTTTGATCAAATATTTAACAGCAGGGCTCGTTACTGCGCTCAACAAGAGTATCTGTGAGGGGTTGCAGTGTTGTGGCACCACCACCACTGCCTAAGACCCAATTTTTCTGCCCCTGTTTAACAGGGGCGAGTAATTATAATTTTTTATCTACTAGTTCACAGCAGGGCCCATTCCTGCGCCCACCAAGAGTAAATGTGAGGGTTTACAGTGTTGTGGCACCACCACCACCAAAGGTCCAATTTTTCTGCCCCTGTTCAACAGGGGCATGTAATTACAATTCTTGATATAATATTTCACAGCAGGGCCCGTTCCTGCGCTCAACAAGAGCATCTGTGAGGGGTAGCAGTGTTGTGGCACCACCACCACTGCCAAAGGTCCAATTTTTCTGCCCCTGTTCAACAGGGGCATGTAACTACAATTCTTGATATAATATTTCACAGCAGGGCCTGTTCCAGCGCCCAGCAAGAGTAACTGTGAGGGCTTACAGTGTTCTGGTACCACCAACACCTAAGGCCCAATTTTTCACAGAGTGTATAGGGCAGGCCGTATAGTATATACAGGTGGTCCCCTATTTTCAAAAATCCGACTTACAAACGACTCCTACTTACAACGGAGGGAGACAACAGGAAGTGAGAGGAATTTTACCCCTAGGAAGGGAAATTCTCTCCTGTAAGAGTTAATATGGGGAAAAGGTGTCTCCCCCACTGATTTATCACTAATCCTTGTTACCCTTAAAAACCCAAAATTTTCTAAATCCAATTGTCATTGGGACAGAAAGTGAGGTGAAATCTTCTGAACAGGGGCACAGACAGCAAAACAAATGTTACAGGGGTGATAACCCTTCCTTATGTTCTCCAAAAAGCTTTAAAATAGATTTTTTGGCTGGAGCTACACTTACAAAATGTACCTGTTCCAAATTACAAACAGAATCTACATAAGAACAAACCTACAGTCCCTGTCTTGTTTTCACCGCCTGTATACTACTGTTCAGAGTATACAGGGCCTGGGGGCCCAACGCCTTTTCTTTTTTTAATTTGGGTGCGGGGTTCCCCTTAATATCCATACAAGACCCAAAGGGCCTGGTAATGGGCTGGGAGGGTACCCATTCTCTCACTGATTTTCATCCATATTGCCGGGACCCGACATTACATTAAAGCCTCAAGCAGTTTTAAATGACTATTATTCCTTTAGAAATGTCATTTTGTGCAGGGACTGTTCTAAGCACGGGAAACATATGCCACTTTACAGGCATACTATTGACACCCCCCAGGTACAATACTTAAAGGAATATTTCACTTTTATTTTTTCTCTTTAAGCATCATTAAAATCACTGCTCCCGAAAAAACGTCCGTTTTTAAAACTTTCTTTTCCATTGATACATGTCCCCTGGGGCAGGACCCGGGCATATTAGCCTTTAAAATTCGCACTTTTGATTTCTCACATTTGATGTCCCATAGACTATAATGGTGTTCGAATGTTCGCGCAAACTTTCGGTCTGTTCGCATGTTCTGGATGCGAACCGAACCAGGGGGTGTTCAGCCCATCCCTAATCAGGATGTGCCAACACAGGAGCAGAAACAAAGGCAGCCTTGAGACTCTCAAAGGCCTTAATGGAATCTGAAGACCAATTCTGTGGGTTACCGTCCTTTCTGGTCATATCAGTCAGGAGTTTGAGCAGAGACGAGAAGTTACGAATAAACTTAATTGGCAAAGCCAAGAAAATGTTGCAGTGGACGTAAACCCATGGGTCACTGTAGGACTGCCGAAAGTTTCTCTGGGTCCATCAAAAAACCAGCCGTGGAAATTACATAACCCAGGAATTTAACCTGTTCACGATGGAACTCGCATTTTTCCAATTTACAATACGGGTTGTTTTCTCTCAACCTCTGAAGCACATGACAGATATCTGTGTGGTGGCTCTCTAGGGAATTGGAAAATATGAGGATGTCGTTGAGATAAACCACCATACTAGCTGCAACAAATCTCGAAGGACATCGTTGATAAATTCCTGAAAAACTGCCAAAGCGTTGCAAAGGCCAAACGGCATTACGAGGTACTCGTAATGGCCTGTTCTGGTATTTAATGCAGTTTTCCATTCGTCGCCCTCCTTGATCCTCATGAGAGTGTATGCCCCTCTCAAATCGAGCTTCGTGAAAACCATTGCTCCCTTAAAGCCGTCAAATAACTCCATAATCAACGGAATCGGATAAGCATTCTTATTCGTGAAACAATTGAGACCCCTATAATCAATACAAGGCCTCAGTTCACCACATCTTCTTCATCTTTCAAGAAGAAACCAGCACCAGCAGGAGATAAGGATTTACGAAGAATCCTTGAGAAAGTGCGTTGGCAACATACTCCTCCATGGCTTTGTCCTCCGAGACAGACAAAGGGTAAACCTGGCCATAAGGGGGTATGGCACCAGGTTGAAGGTCAGTTGCACAATTATATGACCGGTGTGGAGGCAAACTACCGGCTTGACCTTTGTCAAAGACCGCTAAAATTGCGGTACTCCTCTGGCAGGGAGGAGAGTGAAGAGGTGCACAAGACCTTAGCCACTTTCTGAAAACATGTATTACTGCATAGTGGCGACCAGGAAAGAACCTCAGAACAAAACCAATCAAATAAGGGGTTGTGCCTCTGTAACCAAGGATAATCAATAACCACCGGAATGAGGTGAGGAAATGACTTGGAATTGAATTATCTCATGGTGAAGAGCCCCTACGGCCATGGTCAACGGAACAGTGTCATGAGTCACATGGGCAGGCTCTAGAGGTCTCCCATCAATAGCCTCAATGGCAAGTGGATTGACACGAAGCTGCAATGGAATCGAGTGCTTAGACACAAAGGCACCATCTTCGAACAGGCCTGCACCCCCAGAGTCGATTAGAGCCTATATCTCGATGGACAACTCAGACCAAGAAAGGGTAACCGGAACCAGTGGCTTATCCTTCTGGATAACTGGGGACGTAACAACGCCATCTAAGGTCTGTCACCTACAGGACCTCAAGGTGCGAGCGTTTCCCAGACGGATAGGACAAGACCTGTCTGGGCACAATAAAGGCACAATCTCTCCCTCCTCCCAAAGGCCCTCACATCCTCAGAGAGACGTACGGAGCCCAACTGCATTCTACCTCACTGGCAGACACGGTACCAGGAGGTATGGGAGGTGAGGGAAGCAAGGTAGGGACTACAAAGCTCGGAGCCAAACGTACATGAGGCTTCCGCAAGCGCTCCTTAAAGGAAGGTCTCTTTTGGAGTCTGGAGTCAATGAGAATGGCAAACAAAATCAATCTCTCCAGCTCAGTGGGAATGTCTCAGGCTGCTATCTCATTTTTGAGGTTATCCATGAGAAAAAGCAGCCACAAGGGCCTCATTGTTCCAAGCAACCTCTGCTGCCGGAGTATGGAATTCAATGGCGTAATCGGTAATAGTTCTCATACGCTGTTTGACAGACACGAGGCTTTGACAGCACAAGTGGAGTGTGCGAGAATGTCAAATACCCTTTTAGGAAGCCACAAACTCTGAATAACTCAGGACAATGGGTTTTTGCGTCTCCCATAGAGGGTTTACCCAGGCCATGGCTGTCTCAGAAGCAAAGATATCACAAAGCTACTTTGCTTCTGTCCGTGGGAAACGCCTGGGGCAGCATCTCAAAATATATCCCAACCTGGTTGACAAATCCTCTGCATTGAACTGGATTGCCCCCAAATCGCTGGAGAAGTAGAGCAGAATCAGACATACCTCTTATAGAGGTAATATTCGAGGAAGGTGCCTGCATAGAGACTGGAGCAGCAGCAGGGACGGCCTACAACACAGGTTGAACTGGAACAGCCACAATGGGAGGATCCTGGTGAGCAGTGCATATCAGAAGTGTTTGTAACGCTATGGCAAACTGAGCCATGGGGTGATCCTGCTCATCCAATCTGACAAAAATATTACCAGCAAGTGGACTGCCTGCATCTTCTGAATTCGTGGCCTTCACCTACTGTCAGGAACCATGAAGCAGACTGAGACAGAAGTGCAGTAAAAATCACAATTTAATACAAATGGTAAAATGGTGCAAACAGAGCAAACAGTCAAAACATAGCCAGTAAAACAGGAGCCCAGAAATCAGCGTAGTCAGAGGCAGCAAACAGAAATCAGGGACCAGAAAGGAAGTCAGCCAAGCAAAAGTCTTTAACAGGAAAACACAGCAGAGAGTATCCAGATATGTTAACCAAGGCAAAGGCACAGAAGATCTGATCCAAGCAGCCTAAATAGCTAGCAGACTGATTGACGAGCAGGATATGATCAACAGATGAGTCACTGTGGAATGATGAGTCTTGGCAATTAACCGACAGCTGAGCAGCCTGAGCTCTGAGAAGGAAGGGCTGAGCCCAGCCCTGACAACTCCCTAGGGAAATCCCCTGTTTAGTCTTCAGTAAATGGCTGAGACAGCTCACTAAACTGGTTGCGTATTACCGAAGGGAGCTGCACTGAAGATAAAGAAGACTGAATTGCTTGGTTAGTAGGCATCAGCCCTGTATTAGATACAGTGAGATTATAAAGGTTCAAGTAAAATGTACTAAAGCCATTGGCAATATGGAGTGGGTTCAAAAGCCTAGTTGCCCAGGGGCCCTTCACGTATGAAATTTTAGTTTGAATCATCTTGTGTTTGTATTGGTTGGCCAATATTTTACCCAGTTTGTTTCCTTGGGAATACCAAGTGAGCCGTACAATAGGTGTTTAATATAAGGGCCCATTCACACCTGAGCGTTTTGTAGCTTGAAGCCTGAAGCTACAAAACGCTGGAGGGGAAAAAATCAATTATTCGCTATGGAGATGGTTCACATCCCCACTCCAAAACGCCTGAAGCCCTACGCCTGAAGCTCAAACAAGTTCTGGACCCTTTTTTGTCGCGTGAATCGGGCAGATTTGGGCGTTTTTCTGCTTTTTACATTGGTGACCTTTTGCCCTGCACAAAATTACGGCAAATCACAGTAAAAAACGCCGCAAAAACATGGTAAAAAACGCAGCAAAATCGCAGTAAAATCGTGCGATTTTCTGCCTGAAAACGCCAGGCTCAGGTGTGAATGGGGCCTCACTGGAGATTTGAGCAGTGGGGGAATTTTTGTTACTGAACTCATGTGCACAAATGTGATCTATGTAATGGTCGATTCCAAACTATGGTAGGGTTGGAGACAGGGCCTGAGTTATAGCGAAAATAAGATTTAATTTCAGACCTGATCTGTGTTCTGTAGTTTGTGTTAGTTAGAAAGGAGGTGTTCATTCTCCAGGTGGTCTTAGATTTGGAGGCAGAATTGGAATGCAGAGTAATGGTGACTGGCGTGTAATCAGACCATGTTATTAGTCCTATAGAAGCTGAAGAAACATTTTTTAACATGGGTTTAAATGGTAGGAATAAATCAAGGCTGGGACAGGACCTTCATGTAGATGAGTAAAAGGTATATATCCCTTTTCATTCCATGCATGCATCTCCATGTATCCTACAAATCCTTTTAAAGGAATAGCGAAGACAAAGCAGTAGGATGTTTCCTGTGAGAGCTTAAAAAGCCTAGAGCAGGGGCTCTCCAAATTATGGCCCTCCAGTTACTCAGGAACTATAATTCCCATCATACCTAGTCATGTCTGTGAATGTCAGAGTTTTTCAAAGCCTCACTGGACGTGTAGTTCCGCAACAGCTGGAGGGACGTAGTTTGAAGATCCCTTGTCTAGAGACTGATCTGCAAAATCATTAAAGTCTCCACGGATAATGATGCAATCTTTAGAGTAGGGGATATTTTGCTCATAATAGCTTATAGAAGTACTTTTGATGGATATTGGGAGAATATAAAAAAGTGTAGCGCTAAAAATTATACATGAAGTGATAAAAGTAATTTCTAATATTTATAAATGTCCATCATGTACACTAGTGAATCATAGTCCATCGTTGTGTGAAACCATTGTGGTCACCATGTGCGTAAGCAACTAGATAGTGAGAATACCATCACCAAAATAAATGGAGGCGTACTAGAAAGTTTGAACCCAAAATAGCATATGCTATGTGGGTCAAACCAGCCTATATTGCCCACCGGCAATGGTGGGGAAGTTGTAGTAATCGGCCGAAAGTATAGTCCTGGAAGCCTTCACAAGAGTGTCATATATATAAACCAAGGATTGTGAAGATACCACCACCCAAGTGAATGGAGGCTTACCGGAAGGTTGGAACCCAAAACAGCATATGCTGTATGGGTCAGACAAGCTTATATTGCCCACCGGCAATAGAGGGGAAGCCCTGATAGCCAACGGGGGATGAGGTCCTAGGGGTCTTCACAGAAGTGTAGGTGATGATGTCTCAAGCCCCTTGGGAGAGAAACAGACAAGCATGTCTGTTTCTCTCCCAAGGGAGATCTAGAAAACTGTCCTTCTTCTCCAGGAGACACAAGATCGGGCAGGGGGTATTTGCCTGAGTAATATTAATGTCAGGACTGGCCCAAGACATTGTGCTGCCTGGGTCCAAGAATGAAATGCTCCCCCCCCCCAAAAAAAAATCATGACCCCCAAAAGGCTCCCACATTCATTATTTTATATCATGATACCTAAAATTAAATTTATCAGAAAATCAGACTAAATATGCCAGAGATTTATTCCCTATTTTGTAGACGCTATAACTTTTGCGCAAACCAATCAATATACGCTTATTGCGATTTTTTTTAACCAAAAATATATAGCAGAATATATATTGGCCTAAACTGATGAAGACATTTTTTTTGGGGGGGGATATTTAAAATATTATAGGATATTTTTAAAATTGTCATTCTTTTTTTGTTTATAGCGCAAAAAATAAACAGCGTCACATGACCGCGCAATTGTCAGTTAAAATTCCAGTGCCGTATCGCAAAAAATGGCCTGGTCGTTAAGGAGGCAAATCTTCTGGGGCTGAAGTGGTTAATCAAGGCTGGGCAAAGCAGATCCCTCTCAGGCTCTCACGTCTCATACCTCATACAACTTGTGATGTGTGACAGTGTACTTACAGTACTCGGATTCGGACTCCTGCAGACAAAGCTGCTATGGGGAACTCACTGGTGGCAGAATGGACAGGGTAAGGGTCAATGCAGAGCCTCCAGAACATGAACACAGTGACAGGCAGGCTGCAACACCTCAGGGAGCAGCAGGTGCTGTGCAGGTGGACTGTAGACAGCTGCTCAGCTCACACTCAGGCATAGGCAGCTCTCTTCAGATGTGTTCCCTTCCCTCAGGCTCTGAGCCATGCTGAAGAAGATGGGAGATGGAAGAGGTGGGTAGGTGGAGGTGGAGCTAATTGACTAGGCGCAGTCAAGTATCGACCCTGCTCCTGCTGACTGATCCAACCTCCTCCTGACAGGTAGGGTATGGCCGGGCGGCTACTAAGGTACGGATAAAACTTGTCACTGCTGGCTGCTGCCCCTTTTAAAATGCCACCTGGGACCATCGGCCCACTGGGTCCCATGGTAGGGCTAGCCCTGATTAATGCTGCAGGGAATGAAAACAGTACCAAACCAATTTAGGAATTACTGGCGGGAACCCACAGATCAGAGATGTTCTGTGGTTGTTTGGGCCAAGGGATACTTGGTGGTGGAGACGAGGTGAGACCCCAGTTGTGCAGCTATTTGAGATCATCTTTAGGGGTCAGGATTGGGATGAGCTGATTTTGGAAGGTTACCAGAAGGTTCCCCACCTGTAGGCCACCTTTCGCTCCCTTAAGCCTCGTACACACGATCGAATTGTTGGCCAACAAAACCGTGGACTTTTGTCTGAAGGGCGTTGGCCCAAATTTGTCTTGCATACAAACGGCAAGGAATTGTCAGCCAACAAACACGAACGTACTGACGTACTACGTGATTTTTCAGCTCTTTAGCGCCACCCTTTGGGCTCCTTCTGCTAGTTTTGTGTTAGTAGAAGTTTGGTGAGTGTTGATTTGCGCTTTTCATTTCGCACTTTTCATTTCGAGCTTTTCAGTTTGTTTCTGAACTGCCAACATGCCAGACATGTTGCGGAATCAGAGGAGCTAACGTGTTATTTATTATTGGCCTTGGAGTTATTGCTTTGACATAATTTTTTTGGTTGAATAATGATTTGATTTGTTATATTTTCTATATGTTTGGATGCATAAAATGCACTTTTTGGTTAAGTTCTATTGGCACATAGCATGATTAATTTTATTTGTTTTCTTTTTTTAATGCACAATAAAGAGAAGAATAATACTTGGCTACTGTATGTGTTTTACTTCAAATGGCAGTTTGGGAGTAGGCAATTACATTTAAAAAAATACAATATAAAATTGACAAGGCGCACCAACATAGTTTTATCTTTGATCTTAAAAACTACGGGATAATGGTGTTGTGGTAACTTGCCCAAATAAAAAAAAAAAAAAAAAAGCATAATAATATTCTTGATATCGCTATAAAAAAACCCTTTGAAAATTTATTAGCAATAACTCCATCAGTATCACCAGCAAAGCAGCTTCATTATTATCCCATTAAAGAAGAAGAGAATGTGCGCTGCATTTCGAGATATAGATGCTAGTTTACAAGACCGACCTCTTCTGGCTCATCCTTGCTTCCGAGCATGCGTGTTTGTACTTTGGACTTTTGTCTGACGGACTTGTGTACACACGCTCAGAAAATCCGAAAACAGACATTTGTCCGCAGAAAATTTTAAAACCTGCTATCCAACATTTGTCCGCGGAAAATCCAACAACATTTGTCCAATGGAGCGTACAAACGGTCGGATTTTTCACCAACAGCCTGTCATCACACATTTCCAGTCGGAAAATCCCATCGTGTGTACGAAGCTTTAGTATCTGACTGGTGCAAACAGCTTGCGTTACAGGGCAGGAGTACAAGGTGGCCATCATGCTCTGCAGCCAGACCACACCCCCACCTATTGGGTTTTTTATTGCTGTCTAACGGAGGAAATTTAACCTCTCCATTTGTCCTGTTTACCATTATCATTGAAAGGAAAAGCAAAAGAAAATCCCAAGTTTTGAGTTTTCCCCATAAAAGTAATAGAGGGGAAATCTTCTGTTGGAGATTCTAGTTCTTGTGACCTGGAAGTCCATAAGGGAGTCCCTTAATTTGCAGGAACTTCCTCTCACTTCCTGTTTTGACAATGGGAAAGGAAGTAAAGGTTAATCTCCCCAAAGGGGCACAGTTGTCAAAAAAAATTGACAGCGGTTACAACCCTCTCTTAACCTTTGTTCACATTGGAGCGATTTGACAGATCAAATCGCATGATAAGTTGCAGCCTAATGCCAGCAATGGCACTGTTCCAATCTGTGCGACACTGACTTTGCTGCGCTCCACCGATTTGCAAAAGTAGTTCCTGCACTACTTTTGCTGATTTCAGGTGCGACTTCAATAGACATCTGTGCATGAATTCGCACAGTTGTCTTTCATGTAGCACCTGAAATCACGCTGACCTGCTACTTTGAAATTGTGCTACTTCAGGTTTTTAACTGCTTGCCGACAAGCCGCCGTTGATATACGTCAGCAGGCTGGCTCTCCTACGTGAATCGCCATAGCTGTATGTCGGCTCACACAGTTATGGGCATGCACTCGCTGCAGGAGCATGCCCGCGGATTGAGCAGACTCGATGTCCGCAGACCCGCGATTGCCTAGTACAGAGGCAGAACAGGGATCTGCCTTTGTAAACAAGGCGAATCCCCATTCTGACAGGGGACATGGCAGAGATCTACTGTTCCCAGTCATCGGGAACAGTGATCTCTGTCATGTCCCTGGCAGCCCATCCCCCTACAGTTAGAACACACCCAGGGAAGACAGTTAACCCCTTGTGTCACCCCCTAGTGTTAACCCCTTCACTGCCAGTGTAATTTTTACATTGATCAATGCATTTTTATAGCACCGATCAATGTAAAAATGTAATTGGTCCCCAAAAAGTGTTATTTGGGGTCAGATTTGTCCGCTGCAATGTCCTGCTAAAAAACGCCATACTTCGTAGAAGCAATAACTTTTGCGCAAACCAATCAATATACACCTATTGGGATTTTTTTGACCAAAAATATGTAGAAGAATATATATTGGCCTAAACTGATGAATACATTTGTTTTTTTTTATACATTTTGTTTTGGATATGTATTATAGCAAAAAATTTTTCAAAATTGTCGCTCTTTGTTTATAGCGCAACGAATAAAACACTCAGAGGTGATCAAATAACACCAAAAGAAAGCTCTATATGTGGGAAAAAAAGGACGTCAATTTTTGTTTGGGTACAACGTCACACAACCATGCAATTGTCAGTTAATGCGATGCAGTGCCATATTGCAAAAAGTGGCCTGGTCATTAAGGGGGCAAATCCTTCCAGGGCTGAAGTGGTTAAAGTAAAACTAAAGAAATAAACCCACTTTAAAAAGTCACCAGAAGTGTAGCGGTGTGTTACCACTAAAGTAAATAAACAAAAACACCAAGCGCAATAATGTTCTAGCGTGACATATACAATCAAATAAGTGTAAATCAAATGTATGTGAATGCACGTGCAATTAATTAAATAAAAATTGTTAGATTGACAATGATATCAAGCTGCTATCAATTATATAGTGATCAGAATCCCCTAAAAATTAAAACATATAACATAGATTGATGCGCTCTGATACAAAGTTCAATCAATGTGAGAAAATAATTTTTTTGTGCTGAAAAACCAATGTGAAAAAAATTACTACCAAATCGCTAAAAAAATCGCATATATATAAAATCGCAAATATATGAAAAAATCGCAAATATTTAAAAACTTGCTACCTTGTCCTTACAAGCCAACTGAGATCTGCCTATCTGCTTATATGCATGCCTAAAACAAGTCAGGCACACGTGAGTGTATCACTGTGCTGTTTTGCCTGTGAACTTTTATTGTAACAATATTGCGCAATGTTTTCTCTCTTTGTTTATTTTACATAAAACCACTTGATACGGAGAAAATTACCATTCATTGTGGCTGTGGAAGAAACAGCTCAGAGGGTGAACAAATAAGTACTGCAGGAATCGAGATATCCCAGATTACTGAGGATTGAACTGTCGCCTGTTACTTATCCTATCTCATGAATTTAATCATCTATATTTAATCAGATTCTATTGGCACTATTTATTTATACTCATCAATTGTATATATATTGCACCTTTATAAGCATATCATTTATTTTTGTTTTATTATGGAGGATTCAACACTTATTACAGGGAATATATCTAATTTATTTATTTATTGGCACTAATTTGGATTGATTACTATTTGCAAACGCATTTTTAGTATATCTATACACAATTGTTGCTTAGTTTACTTTGGAGATATCGCACCTCTTCCAGTGGATTTGTATAACTGGAGGAACACAGTTTTTAAATATTTGCGATTTTTTCATATATTTGCGATTTTATATATATGCAATTTTTTTAGCGCTTTGGTAGCAATTTTTTTCACATTGGTTTTTTAGCACAAAAAATTATTTTCTCACATTGATTGAACTTTGTATCAGAGCGCATCAATCTATGTTATAGGTGTGTTACCACTAGTTACTAACATCCACCATATCACTCTGCTGCCCAACCTTCATATATCACTTCTGAGACAATGAACAGTCATTTGCTTTGTTTTTTTTTTTGTTTATTGGGGGATATAACTTGGTTGGGGAAAGGGTATATGGGATGCCCATAGATCAAATTACCTTGCCATCATATTTATAAATTTGAACTTCGATTGAGCCTTGAAGAAATGATGCACATATATAACATCCACAGTCTCTTCCCTACATCACCATGCAGATTATTGCTCCTCCTCTGTTTAACTTCTGCAGACTATTGCTCCCGGGAATCCTTCCCTCCTGCACAAACTTATTCTGTAGCACATTATGTTTACTGTCACATCCTCTTCTATATGCAAAATACCCCACTCTGAATAGTCTCTAATGCTGACTCCGATTGATTGCTGCTACTAGGCCAGAGGCCTGTTGTACCTCTTCCAGGAGGCCTAGTAGTTTAATAGCATGTGCTCAACGGTGGACTACTGTTCCCAGACAGCCCAGCTTCCAAATCCTGCGCCCTCTGCCTGTTCAGCTCAGTGGACAGATTCCGCACTCAGCAGGACACCTGGCGGAGCCTGCCTTGTGTGGAAGGGGCCCCCCCAGGAAAAAAAAAAGATCTACCACCCTGTCACCCACCATGCGTGTGTGCAGCGAGTGCTCGGAGGAGCTTGAAGATGCCGGGAGGAGGGGAGACCAGAGATGACAGGGGTGGTGTGCTTAGGACTGGCCACAGGTGAGCTGTGTCATTGCTGCTCATTAGTGGCTCTGTACAGCATTGACTATGGCAGCAGTATAGTGTGTGCTGGGGGCAGATTGAATGTGTATTATGATAGACCTAAAGTATGGATATGGGATGGACACTTCAAGTTACTGCTCTGTCATCTATTAGCTATGTGGGCATTAAGAGTTACATACAACTTGGGGGCCTTCCACCACACTATTTACTTGCCACAGTGATGAAAAAAATGTGCAAGCTCCAGATCATGTTAAGAGTTTCTGCAGGGCTAAGGACTCTCTACTTACCCCCACATGAAGCAAAGGTGAGTATAAGCACAGTGGGAGAGTCATGGCCGCACAGTCTCTGACCACCTCCTGCATCATGTCCGCACAGTCTGAACATCTTCTGTATCATGGCCGCACAGTCTCTGACCATCTCCTGCATCATGTCTGCAGGCTCTGACCATCTCTTGTATCATGTGCGCACAGTTTCTGACCATCTCCAGTATCATGGTCGCATAGTCTCTGACCATCTCCTGTATCATGGTTGCACAGTCTCTGACCATCTCCTGCATAATGGCCGCACAGTCTCTGACCATCTCCTGTATCACGGCCACACAGTCTCTGACTATCTACTGTATCAGAGCGGGAGAGCTGCCAAGACAGGGGTCAGGCAGGAGTCGGATGTGTGTGGACTGTGGAGAGGATAATATGGGATGAAACCAGAGAGGACCGTCTGGCTGAGCCCTGCACAGTGCACCTGAAAGGAGGTCAGCGATAGTTCGGATTGCTGATGTAAGGGGGAGTGAATACCGTAAGGTAAGGAAGCACTAATATAAAGGTTCCCCCTAATATCAGTTAAGCCGCGTACACACAAGCAGAATGTCCAAAAAAAGTCTGACGAAAGCTTTTCCGATTGTGTGTATGCCTCATCGGACTTTTTTTTTTTCGAAAATTCTGACGGACCTAGAAATGGAACATGTTCTAAATATTTCCGACAGAACCAATTCCTATCGGGAAAACCGTTCACCTGTATGCTGTTCCGACGGACCAAAAACGACGCATGCTCTGAAGCAAGTACGAGACGGAAGCTATTGGCTACTGGCTATTGAACTTCCTTTTCTAGTCCCGTCGTAAGTGTTGTACGTCACCGCGTTCTTGACGGTCGGATTTTGGTCGGACTTTGGTTTGAACATTTGTAGGCAAGACCGCTTGAATGGAATTCCGTCTGAGTTCTGTCGGAGAAACCTTCGGAGTTTATTCCGACGGCAAAACTGGTCGTGTGTACGCGGCATAACCCTAGGGAACTATTATTACACATTTTGGTGTTTTTTTTGTTAGTATAGCATACAGGTTAAATAATTTTGTTGTTACATCTGTTCTATATCTATTTGTTTAATGCATGTGAATTTTGGAGGTGTCCCTGTAAACTGGCACTTTACAATAAATGTTGCACTTTACTTGTTAAAAAAGCAGTACGTAAAATATACACACACACACACTTTATTTTTGAGGTGGGGGAGGGGGAAATCTTGGGTGAGTTCCCACACTTTTTTCCCAGGACCCCTGATTAATATCATTCCACAAGAATCAAAATGTAGAGCAATCCCACCATATATGTGAAGGGGACCCACCCAGACCACAGTTTCTCCAGCGCTTAGGAGAGAGGGCGGGAAAAATAGCTGTTAATTTGGTGGGAGTGTAGTACCACCAATGGTATATCTTCATTACTGATTCCCAATACATGGTATGCTAGGTAGAACTATGTAATTAAACTTTAACATATAAATAAAATTATAACAGTGGACTCATATATGTGTAGATTTAAATGGCCGCGGCCTTTTATTATAAGTATATATATATATATATATATATATATATATATATATATATATATATATATATATAATATATATATATATATATATATATTAACTGTTTATTATCAAATACTGATATTAACATACCAACAATAACAACACATTTTATAGCTTAGCTATTAAAGCTCAAGCTAATCAAACCATAACATAAAATCCTACACGTGAAGTTTATGTACAATAAGCACGGCACCCCAACCGGCCCACAGCCAATTCCACACAAGATTGTAGATCCATATTCAGGATGTCCAGTGCAATATCAGACAAGTGGATTCCGTCAGGACGGTAAAAACCTAGTATACCACCCTCCAAATCCACATGTCTGTAAGACAGTCCATTCAACACAGGCATAAACTTAGCAACAGCTATATTAACATTCTTATGTATTCTATCAAAATGCTTCCATTCGGGGGCAAGCCAACTCAAATGAGGAATACGCTCCAAGAAGACTAAGACACAGTTAGGAAGTACATTATGAATGCACAACAAATCAGACTTTATCAGATAATGTCTAAAGTCTTGCGGAGACCAAGGTCGTTTCCAGCCAAATGGAAGATATTAACATCAGGAACAGGCCATTTCAAATATAATAAAGATAACACTTTACGTAAATTCATCCATTTTAATCTGTGATGTTCATACCATTATAAGGCAAAGCGAGATGTAGGTAGATCTAAATTACTACCATAACAGTGGAATTCAGCTCTTCTATGAGCCCAGTATATGTAAGAATGTCCGACGATCCAAGTGATGAACGGAGAATCTGAAAACGAAATAAAAACGTTAGGACGAACATAAGAACTGTAACATTTAGATCTCCATCTACCAATATTTTTAATAACAGATTCAGAAAAACCTAAACTCACAGCAGTAGTAGCAGCGCCAATACGAAAAGAGTGTGATGAAAATGTAAGATGGTCCAGCTGCAAATTATGCAGACATCTTTTCAAAACAGCATTAAATTGATAAATTGTCAACGGGTTACTGTTCGCATGAATAAGGAATTGCTTATCAAGAGGTGGCCGTAGCGCTAAGTAAGTTTGAGTCAGAGACACTGCACATATGGACACATCTATATGCTTGTGGACAGTAATCCAACGACCACGACCAAATTGATCATTTTTACTTTTGCATAACAACATACGAAGAACCCCTGAAATGGAGAATCACATAGAAACACAAGCAAAAAGAAAGTTTAAACAATAACGCTTCAAAAGGTGAAAAACACACTACCTCAGTAGTTGAGCATATTTTATCCAATAGATCACTTGTGAAAGGTAATCTCCGATCCGGCAATCTGTGTTTTTCACATTAGCCCTTCAATGCCAATTTAACGGAAAAAAAATTAGAGCAGGAAGCACCACCATGTAAATTTCTAAAAAAGGACACACCCGCTAATGTCTTCACAGTATAAGAATAAGAGTATTGTCTTGCCATCAAAAAATGTTAAAAAGACAAAACTAAATCTTCAGTAATACATTCATTAGACATATTGTAATGGTGCAGAATAGAGCACCACATATTCCACGCGGCTTCATAACATTCCCACGTGGATGGAGCCAAAGAATTTCGGAAAGCATTTTACACCAGAATCAGATCAGCGTCCACAAATGAGGAGAACATGACTCTCCGATCTTGTCTGCATCTGGAAACAATTCCCAAAATCTGCCCATCTGTTGGCGAGACAATAAATCAGCAATGACATTATGAACTCCTGGAACATATTTTGCTTTTAACCATATATTTAATTCTGCCACAAAGAGCATCCATTAAAAGAAAACAAAAATTTGTGCCAAACCAACAAATTGGCATGAATGTCAGATGTGATTTTAATAAAATTTCTAGGAGATTTAACACCTGAAATAGCCCTATAAAGGCGTTTTGAGAAAATTCTTCCCATAGATATTACTCTAGCAGCAAAAGCCAATAAACCTAACAAAGACTGAATGATTTTCAATTGAACCTTCTGTTTAGTCAAAATAAAATCCAACAACCTCCTGGTCTTTACAACTTTTTCCATAGGGAGACGAAATTCCATGGCCACAGTGTCAATTTGCACACCTTGAAAGTCCAAACATGTGGTCGGGGAAACAGATTTCTCAGGAGCTAGAGGGACCCTGAATAAACGACAAATCATCTTAAATTCTGTGAAAATATATAAACAATCTAAAGTATCCGCCTTACCTATGAATAAAAAATCATCCAAATAATGAATACAATTAGAAGAACCTGAACAATAACAAACCACCCATTCTAGAAAAGTAGAAAAAAGTTCAAAATAATAACAGGAGATAGAACAATCCATGGGCAAACACTTATCAAAGAAATATTTGTTTTCAAAAACAAAACTTAAAGAATTGAATGCAGACGGATGTATAGGCAAAAGAAGGAAAGCTGATTTTATGTCAGCATTCGCCAACAATGCAGAATTACCAACAGCTCTGATTTTAATCAAGGCATCCTCAAATGAGGAATAAGACACAGAACACAAATTGGAATCAATTTCATTATTCAAAGAAAAACCATCAGGGAAAGATAAATGGTGTATAATACGGAAAGAACCAGGTTCCTTTTTTGGAATAACCCCTAAAGGAGAGACCCTAAAATTAGAAAATGGTGGACGATCAATGGGGCCAACAATCCTCCCTTCACCAAGTTCCTTATAAAGTTTAACCCGAACAATGTCTTCATGTAAAGCAACTGAAGCCAAATTCTAAAAAACAATGCAACCAATACCTGAAAAAGAAGGTAAAATAAAACCAAAATGGAAACCATCAATTAACATGTCCACTTCTTGCAATCTGGGTACAGCAGAAGCCATAGTAACATGTTTACCAATATCACTGGAGTTACCGCTTTTAAGAAATGTGTCCCTTAAAGCAGAAGGATTATGCTGACTATGCTTTTTAAAGCAACGAACATTTGGGTACGCCCTGTACAATGAGCACATTCGTGCTTGTATCTACAATTATTAAACCATTTACAACCTTAATTAAAATTAAAACACAATCCTTCACGAAAAGGTCCAGCAATAGGCATAAGTGGCTTAACAGCTTGTTTCTGTGGCAACAATAGATTTAGCCAAAGGCCAACATCCTTCATACCCCATTTTAGCGACTTATGTACAGAAAGCTTTTGCCGGAAAGACTCATCATAAAAGGACCAGGACAAACCTGGAAAACTCTTATATGCCTCTAAAATGAACGCTACATGTTGGAATAGACCACTGCACAATTCTGGGTGTTTTTCACCCATAATACTAGCATATATGTAAAATGCTTGCAACCAATTGTTGACATTACGAGTACTAGACCTTTACCGATCATACTCAAATTTTTCACCATCTCTTTTTTCAAGCCTATTGTCTTTTAAAGAAGGCAATAATGAAAGCAAATCTACATAGTCTCCTTTCCATACCTTTTCTTTTATGGCAATATTTAAATGGAAACCTAATGGTGACAATTCGCAAGAAAGAACTTTTGTACACGATTCAGGTATAAGAGATACCGCCATAACAGAAGGATCGGCAGACATAGCAGGGGCAGACAAAGCAATATTTTGTAATACAAGAGAATTAATCTACAGCAGTATGCATATTACCTCTCCATACAGAGGCTAATCCAGCTTGAGCAGTAGAATTAGGTAATACAGAAGTAGGTAACAATTTTGACAATAATTTAGATATAGACAAAGCAAAGTCTTGTAAAAGCGAGGCATCAAAAGACCTCTGGACACTTGTAAAGTAAACCGTGCAGCATTAACAAGACCTTGTGGAATTGCATCTTGCTTATTGGTAGTTGTCATAGCGACAGCATCAACAGCAGGCACATCAACACATAATTCTCCAGAAACTGAAGAGTTAAATCCCAATGTATTAACATCTGAGCAGTGAGCAATGTTATCATGTAATTTGTTATTTAATGATGTTTTTTACTGCTTTTCTTGAGACACGTCTTTTTAATTTCTATTCCAGAATCCTGTGGCATCAAAGGGGATTTGAATCTTCGTAGCCTCTTACAGCTTCTTTTCTTCAAAGCCGCAGGCCGTATTGCGCATGCGCCGTCTTCTGAGACCGGAGAGTAGCCGAGACCATCCTGAACAGCTCAGAATGAGGGATCCTGCGTCAAGGGGTCAATAGGCAGACGCCAGCGGGAGGAAGAGGCAGTTGCAACAGGAGGAAGATATGGAAGAGCAAGAGGGGCGACATCCACCAGAGGGTCATGGTAGAAAGGAGGACCTGGAGAAGCTGAAGGAGCCGGATGGGGAGCCCTGTAAGCCGAGGATGAAGGGGGAGGTATAGACAAATGGGACCGATGCCATTGTTCTACGTCATTGGATCCGGCCCGCTCCATCATCTGGTGCAGAAACGATTCCATGGTACAGCCGCTTCATCCTGCTGACTGTGCTGTTATGACGCATTTTTCTTTCTTTTATAGGTCTTTACTCGTGCCAAGACTGTTATAGACATCCTAAGCCAATGAAATGTAAGTATAAATAACTGACACAAACTGGTTTAAAAAGTAATATTTTACTGTCTACCAGCATCCCATAGATGGTGGGTGGGGACATTTCTTGCCCTTCCCACCACTTTTATTCCTGGAGAAGATGCAAGAGCTTGGTACCACATCTTCAGTTTTTTCCCAGTAGTCAATTGATGTGGATTTATTTTCAATAAGGGCATTAGTAAGTAGTTTATATATAATGGAGATTCCTTTCATGGAGGATTTCTGTGAGTCGTACAAGTTAACAAGGTCCTGGGTGAGCTGTATGGAAGTCCGGGCCACTGTGGATAGAGCGTGGTGGTTAGAGAGGCACTGGGAAGTAGTAAGGCCATATAGAGGGCTCCAAGATTACGGATGCCAGTCATTACCCAGTGCTGTAGAAATAAATGTGGAGTTATAAGTTCCATAAGTGGTGAAAGTAGGACAAGGTTTGTATCCTTTGGTAAGTTGTGGTATTGAGTGCCAAACTGTCCTAGTTGCATTACAGTGGGTAATAAAGAGCGAGGAGGATAAAGTCATAACCATGAGGCACATAGGTCCTGATTCATAACGGTATAATTATTTCTGGGAAGTTTGGGTAGAGGAGAGCCACCATTGTTTTGCTTGATGAAGTAAGGCTGCTTTATAGTACACTTTGACATTCAGGTTTCCTAGACCTGCCAGATTCGGTGATAGATAAAGGACCAATTTGTTCAATTGTGGTCGTTTATGCTCCCATATAAAGGAATTCAGGATGTGTTGAAGTTTAGTGAGATAACAATGCAAGGTATGTACTGAAAGGGTCCTGAATAAGTACAGAAGAAAGGGTACCATGAACATTTTTGTCAGGGAGATGCATCCCGCCTAGAAAGCTTTGATGGTGCAAAGTGCAGTGCTCACATCTTACAGTTTTTTAGTTAGGACCACTAGATTAGTTTGAAGAAGTTAGAGGAGGGAGAAACTAGTTTAATCCCCAAAGAGGTCAGGGTGAAGTTTAGTGCCCATGAGAATTGTGTCAACTGAATAATCTTGTCCTCGTCAGTATAAGTGAGACATATGCTTAGTATAGATAACTTAGAATGGTTGATTTTGTATAGCAATATAGCAATATAGCAATATATCTCCAAAGTTGAAATCAAGGGGAAGGGAAAACTGCCTAGCAGCGCATAACCCTGGAGGGATTGTTACAAACCCTGCTGCAAAACCTGTGTAAAATATATTGTATAAAATGTAAAGATGTTAAAACAGGCTACATAACATTTCAGTCCCTAGCAAATGCCCTCTGAAGAGTGATCCTCTGCAGAGTACTCTTCAGAGTGCAAAGTCTGCATAAAATGCATCGAGTGTGGTGGCAATGACCTTACTGGTATAAATAAAAGGGTCTCAAGGAAATGTATGTGTGACAACGTAACAAAAGATAATTGCAGCTGAAAGCATCTGTGGAATTTCCCTGCTTCGGCTGTGAGCAGGGGGAGAAGAGCACAGGCAGGTGGGAGCTGCTGATGCAGTGAGACAAGCCGTCCAGGGATGGAAGCCAGAGTCTGGATGGAGAGGGAGCCTGACATCGCTGGGAGTGTGCAGGGAGATAGGAATGGGATTCAAGGCATGTAACTTCTTCCCCAGCCTCTAGCTGCCTCCCAGCAGTGGCTCCTCCCTGCCTGTGCTCTCTCCCCCTGCTCAAGGCCGAAGCAGGGGAAATTCCATAGATGGGAAATTCACTGTAGCTCCAGAGGCAGCAACTTTGACTTTTTCCACTTTGCACTAACTCCTATTTTGTAAGTGTGTTTTTAATCATTAAGACCCCTTTCACACTGAGGCAATTTTCAGGCATTTTAGCGCTAGAAATAGTGCTGGCTGCACATCCATGATGTGAATCTCCTGTAACACCACATCCGAAAGGTGCTCTATTGGATTGAGATCTGGTGACTATGGGGGCCATTGGAGTACATTGATCTCATTGTCATGTTCAAGAAACCAGTTTGAGATGATTTGAGCTTGATGACACTGGTGCATTATTCTGCTGGAAGTAGCCATCAGAAGATGGGTACACTATAGTCATAAAGGGATGGGCATGGTCAACAACAATAATCAGGTAGGCTGTGGTGTTTAAACGATGCTCAATTGATACTAAGGGGCCCAAAGTGTGCCAAGAAAATATCCCCCACACCATTACATCACCACCACTAGCCTGAACTGTTGATACAAGACAGGATGGATCCATGCTTTCCTGTTCTTTACGTTAAATTCTGACCCTACCATCTGAATGTCCCATCTGAAATCAAGACTCATCAGACCAAGCAACATTTTTCCAATCTTCTATTGTCCAATTTCGGTGAGCCTGTGCTAATTGTAGCCTCAGCTTCCTGTTCTTAGCTGACAGGGGGGCACCCAGTGTGGTCTTTTGCTGCTGTAGCCCAACTGCTTCAAGGTTTGATGTATTGTGCATTCCGAGATAGTACTTTGCATACCTTAGTTGTAACGAGTGGTTATTTGAGTTACTGTTGCCTTTCTATCATCTTAAACAGTCTTCCCATTCTCCTCTGACATCAACAAGGCATTTTTGTCCACAGAGCTGCCACTCACTGGCTATTTTCTCTTTTTTGGACCATTCTCTTTAAACCCTAGAGATGGTTCTGCTTGAAAATCCCAGTAGCTCGGAGCAGGAGGTGGAGCCTAGCGGAGCAGACATGCATTGTTAGAGCTCCACACCGCTGAGGAGAGAAGAGAAGGACAAAGCGGAGCCTGCAGGCTCAAAAGGTATCCATTTGAACCTTTTTGCCCCAGGGAACAAACTGTGAAAGTTTGGGCAGGAAATATGGTACTGGGAGGAAACCGTGGCAGAAATAAAAATCACCTCACAAAGAGCTCACAGGCACTCACTGCAGCTGAAGCAGCTCCAGTCACCTCACAAGATACAGCATCAGGGCGCTCTCACAGACAGAAAATGTCACAGCAAGACTCTCCATTTGAGTCAGATACAGAACAAATCCTCTCACAAACTTATCCACAAGCCTCCTCAGTATCCCCAGTAATATTATTACAATTTGAAAAGATGCTTCATAAGGCTTTAAAACAAACCTCAGACCAAATAACAAAAAGCCTAACCAAAGAAATAAGAGAGCTGGGAAACCGCACCGCAGCCTTAGAAATAAAAATGGATGAAATTGAAATTACAACCCAAGAAAATATAACAGAATTGGAACAATTAAAAAAAGAGAATTTAATACTTCAAACTAAGCTCGAAGATTACGAAAATAGAGCCAGACGTTCAAACTTGCGCATAAGGGGAATACCTGAAACTGTGACAGACCTGCAATCTACTATTACTGCTCTATTACAAGAACTAAAGCCAGATATCCCTATTGAACGTTTAGAACTGGACAGAGTACACAGAGCCCTCACAGCCAAAAAGAAAGATGGACCCCCACGTGATATAATCACAAAATTTCATTATTACAGAACGAAAGAACAAATACTAATTGCTGCAAGAGAAAAAAAGGAACTTCATTTTCAAGGACACAATTATCAAATTTTTGCTGACCTATCCCAACTTACTATTACTAAAAGACGATCCATGAAACCCCAACTAATGGAACTGCAACGCCACAACATTATGTATCAATGGGGCTTCCCCTTTTCAGTCAGATTTAACTACCAAGGTACAATTTACAGAAGCAGATCAGCAGATGAACTACAACAAACCCTTTTAAGATTAAATCTGACAGAACCCACAAGCAGCAACACTCCCACACGCAGAAGAATGGCGTCATCTTCACCTTCAGGCAGCACCCAGAAAATTTCAGAACAAAATGGGAATCATCATTCTCACAAAAGAGGCCGTTATGCCACATCATCCATGGACCAAGAAGATTCAATGGACTGACATCCTAATTCCTGATATCTCTTCATTTATTATACTAAGAGATGGTTCTCTATAAAAAACCTATATTTATAACTGAATGTAACTGCATTCTGATAGTCACACACTGTGTGGGATCATGTTACATTCCAGTTATACTTCTAATTACTTCTGATTCATATAGCCTTAGAATATATAAGTGAAATAAGGAAATTCTTGTTCAGTTATATATTATCAGGTAATAACAATAGATTTATTACTTTTTAGGACAAATATGTTCAATAATCCAGAAGTAATGGAAGCTTTTTCTTTCTTTTCTTGAAACGGATATATTATTGCCTAACTAGTTCCTAGAGTTATGTTTTTGTTTATTCTGATCTGAGGCAGTGCAACCTCAATTTTATGAGTTAACATATCTAAACAGTTACATATGAATAAAATATGTAATTGTTTACTCTAAAAGGGTTAAAATCCCAAAATAATTCAAACTATCTTCATCAATACCAAAGTTATTAACAGTACCTTTCTAACTGAATTATTTAGCCTAGGGCAAGACTAACCATATACAACCACCCTGGAATAAATAATTTCAACAAAAACTATATTCTGCACTCCAATTAATGAAACATCATTTTGATGTCTTTTGATATAGCACTTCTCTCCTGTAAGCGGAAGATCCGTGTACCCCCATTAGCCCTCCTCATTCTCCCAACCATATTATGTGGGAGTGTGACGAAGGCACTTATTCCCCTGAGAGAGAGATTTATTCTCTTTCACGGGTAAATTGTGATTACTTGCAAAAAATAATTTATACAATGTATCATCTAATCTCATATGTTTTTTGTTTACTCTTTACTCCAGAATTCACTGGTTTCTTTTCTATCTATTCATCTCTTCAGTCCACACAGGTTGATCTGCGCAGTCAGCTCTGCATAACAAAAAGTAAGTCAAAACTATTTGATCTATTGCCATGGCACCACTGAATATACTTTCCCTGAATGTTCAGGGAATAAATGTCCCTCAAAAAAGGACCAAAGCCTTCCGTACTTTCCATAACAAGAAGGCTCACATAGTATGCCTCCAAGAAACACACTTCACCAAAGATTCTACTCCAAAATATATTTCTCCTTTTTATCAACAAATTTACACGGCTTCTGCCTGTACCAAGCAAAGGGGAACTCTAATTGCATTTCACCGATCCACACCATTCACCTTATCATCAGAAATTAAAGACCCAGAAGGTAGATACCTGATACTCATGGGTTATATAATGGATACAGCAATCACAGTGATTTCCTACTACGCTCCTAACAAACAACCTACACCATTCCTCTCACATATATTACAAGTGATTAATGCACACAAAATAGGAACAGTGATAATGTGTGGGGATTCAAACCAGGTCCTCCTCCCATTTCTAGATAAATCACCTTTTACACCATCCAAAATAACCTCTAGATTACCTTTTTCTCAACTTCTTTCCAAATACAATCTGGTAGATTCATGGAGAGAAAGTAACCCAATGAAAAAGAAATTCACTTATTTCTCGCACCCTCATCAAACCTTCACCAGAATAGATCATATTTTTCTAACAATAGGAATGATACCAGAAATTATTGCATCAGATATAATTCCGATTCCGTGGTCTGACCATAATGCAGTATACACTACTATAGCCTCAGCCATACCAAAAGCGCATGACCCAACGTGGTACTTACCGGACATAATGCTCAAACACCCACTACATCAGATGGCCATTGAACAAGCTTTAAAGGAATACATATCAATTAATAATACAACAGACATCTCCCCAATAACACTGTGGGAAGCTCATAAGCCTGTCTTGCGTGGTACAATACAAAGACAAATGGCACTATTTAAACGGGAACGCAAAAATCTAGCAAAAAAACTAGAACTCAATTTTAATGCAGCCTACATATCATTTCAAGATAATCCATCTCAGAGTACAAAATCTCATCTGGAAAAATCTAGATTGGAATACGATCTATTTCTCACTGAGTCAGTTGATAAATCCCTCAAACGCTCCAAACACAATTTCTACATGAATACAAACAAACCAGGTACATATTTGGCTCGGGCATTAAATTCAACTAACAAATCTTTCAAACCAATACGTTTGAAATTATCAAAAAATGTTTACACTTGTAATCCAGTTAAAATAGTCCATAAATTTCACTCACATCTCGCAACTTTATACAAGACAAACAATGAATTTAATCCTACAGAAGCTGAATCCTTCTTCTCAAAAATAACCTTACCTGAGTTATCTCAGAATCAAAAAAGCAGTTTGGATGAGCCTATAACTATAGATGAAGTTGCTAACGCCATAAAAGACTTAAAACTTAACAAAAGACCAGGCCCAGACGGCTACTCGGCTTTATACTATAAAACATTCTCAGAAATACTCTCTCCCATTCTCACTGAAACTTTTAACAAACTTCTAGATGGACATTCTTTTCGGCAAGAAACACTAATGGCAATTGTTTGTATGATCCCAAAACCCCTTTCTGATGATACTTCCTGTGTGAATTATCGGCCTATCTCTCTGTTAAACCTCGATATTAAATTATTAGCAAAAATAATAGCAAAACGCCTCAATAGCATTATAGGAAAATTAATACATAGAGATCAAGTAGGCTTCATGCCAAATAGACAGGCAGGCGATAATATACGCAGGGCAGTGTTATTGGCACATATTGCTAAAAAACGGAAAATCCCTTTATGTTTTCTATCTCTCGATATTAAGAGGGCATTTGACACAGTATCCTGGCAATATATGCAATATTCATTACAAAAATGGGGTTTTGGACCCCACTTTTTAACATGGATCAAAGCATTATATAATAAACCCAAAGCCTATATAAAATATGCTGGATACAAATCTGAAGCCTTTAATATCGAAAGAAGTACCCGACAGGGTTGCCCATTATCTCCCTTATTATTTGCCCTTATACTCGAACCCGTGGCCCAATACATCAGAACAAACCAAACTATAACTGGCATTGAAGTAGGAGGTATTACACACAAATTATGTATATTTGCAGACGATATATTACTTTTTCTATCATCACCACAGGTCTCTGGTCCTAACTTAATACCAGCTCTTGATGGATTTGCAGCCCTATCCGGCCTTATGATTAATCCTAAGAAATGCCTAGTGCTTAATATTTCACTCACAAACACGGAATTGATCCCAGCTAGGGCTGCACTCCCATTCACATGGGCAGAAAAATCAATCCCATATCTTGGAATTCATTTAACAGCATCTCATTCTGACTTATTCTCAACCAATTATCCTCCTGTATTAAGACAGATCACAAATCTAATAAAACAATGGTCGCAACTTCCTTTATCCTGGATAGGGAAGATTAATGCAATCAAAATGACTATTCTACCCAAATTGCTTTATCTATTCAGAGTCCTCCCTATTCCAATTCCTTCCTATTTTTTGAGAATAGTACAAAAAAGAGCAACTTCGTTTATATGGGGCTCTTCTAAACCACGTATACCCATACACACACTACATCTTCCCAAAAATAAAGGAGGCCTGGGATACCCTAATTTTACTAACTACTACAGAGCAGCACATTTGGCCAGTCTGTCCAAATACCATGCAAAACAGGAAATCCCATTATGGGTATTTATAGAGGCTTCAGAAAATGACCCTCTATTAATATCAAATTTATTATGGCTTGATCCTAAAGACCGCTTTAAAATTCATAATCCCATAACTAAACACTTCTTATCTCTCTGGGATAAACTAAAAACCAAATATCAGTTACAATCTCCACACAATCCTCTCCTTTCTTTTATCAGAAATCCGGCCTTTTATCCGGCATGGATCTACCCAAATTCTTTTAAAGCTTGGACAACATCAGGCATTCAGACACTAAATGACTTCATAGCATCTAAATCATTCCTTTCATTCCCATCGCTTAGAGAAAAATATGATCTACCAAACTCTGAGATATTTAGATATCTCCAAATCAAAAATTTCTATACACCATTCCTAAAGGGGGATACACCATTATCCCAATTATCCATTTTTGAATCAATCTGTACAAAAGATCCATTTGCTAAAGGTACAATTTTATCACTTTATAATCAATTTTATGGAGTAGTAAATCTTAATAGACCCTCTTACGTTCAGAGGTGGGAGGAGGACCTGGGACGAACTTTAGAAGACACGGACTGGTCTAACATATGGCTCACATCTAAGTCATCTTCATCCAACATCTTAGCACTGGAGACAAATTATAAAGTCCTAACTCGCTGGTACCTTGTACCCACTAGAGTGGCAAAATATTCACCTAATACCTCAACTCTTTGTTTTCGAGGATGCCCAGAAATAGGCACATATTTACACATATGGTGGACGTGCCCAGTAATCCAAACCTTCTGGAAGGAAGTCTTCGTGATTGCATCTAAAATATTTAAAAAAATAATACAACCAGATCCATATTTAACTTTACTTAATCTAAAACCGGAATGGTTAACACTCTCTCAATTCAAACTTATGATCCAACTAATAACGGCTGCAAAACAAACAGTGGCCAAGGCATGGAAATCTCCTACATTGGTACTAGCAGAAACAATTCACAGAATGAATAATACAATGTCCCATGCTAAGATGGTAGCCATCGATCAAAATCAAATTCCAAAATTTGAAAAACTTTGGCATCCTTGGATAAAACAACAGTTCCTGTCAAACTTCAATGACTCTGTCCTGTTGCCATGGTAACAGATTAAATGACTTACAGAGACACCCATTCTAAGGCTTCAAAGAGAACTAAAAAGAATAATAAACTGACGAGCGGGACAACCTTGTGGACCATACCTCCACCTTTCAACCCTTTTTCTTCTTTCTCTTTCCTTTTCTCCACCTTACGATTAAAGCTCATTATCAGAATTTATTTGACCTATATACACTCTACTTGTAAACAATATGTATAGTAGGTATAAATCATTTAAATACCTACAAAAGTAACTAAGGAAATGATATATATCTTTAATTTAGGTTTACGTGAACCCAATGTTTAATATTTGAAATTTCATGATATTTACCTTTATAAACCCTACTGTAAAACAATGAGCTTACTTTATAGATCCTTGTAAACTTACTTTATGTATCTTTATAACATTGTATACTCAATAAACTTCTTTTGACAAGGAAAATCCCAGTAGCTCAGCAGTTTTTGAAATGCTCAGACCAGCCCATCTGGCACCAACAACCATGCCATGTTCAAAGTCACCTAAATCCCCTTTCCTCCCTATTCTGATGCTCGGTTAGAACTTCAGCATTTATATTTATTTATTTATATACACACAGTATACAGACAGGCCATATGCTAGGATCTGACATATTGACACAGGTCAACTGTATTTTACACAACAAAAGGATAGCTAATTACTCTCTGCTATGTTAGTTTTATGCAAAATCACATTTTTTAAGGAGGTAATTTGCAAATTTGCAAGGGTTATAAAATGCAGATTGCCTACTTAGATATTTAAGGGGGTAAAGAATGTAATTTGGCCATTAGCAATACAGGAAAGTATCTAATGATGGTAATTAGGCTTGAGGGGTCTTCATGGATGGTGTTCAAATGGTTAATTGTTTACCTGGTAACACTATAGTGACTTTAATTGCTATTTTAGTAATTACAAGTGAAGTCTTTTCATGTTAAGATCAAAAGTGTTTCGTCAGCCAATCAGAATTCCTTCAGCTTTGCAGTAGTAAACTGTATATGAAGAGAAGTTTAGCTGTTAAGATGAGGTTCATGATCTAGAAATCATTATGGAAGCACAGGTCTAGATTATATCACACATTATTGCATGCATGGAAGCTACCTAGGTGCATAATATAGATTGAATATATATGCTGGATGGGGTAGTGCCTCTATGCTTTCTATAACATGAATGACCAATGGGACTCTGAAGGTTGCTATTCATTGTAACATTTATAAATACTCTTTGGACTTTGTCACCTGTTCTGAAGTCCAATAAATGTCTGTCTCTGGATGAACCAATTTGCTGTGAGAAAATTCATTTTTTGGATTAGAGGAGTCTGTATTCCATATCAGCTAGCACACTCTCGTCTCAACAATTATTATAACAATAATTATCACTACTCACCCTTATATCACAACATATTGGTGCAGTCCAAGAGACCAGAAGAGTATTATGGATTTCAGTGATGACAGCAATCCTGTGAGGTGGACAGAAGGCCGATGAAGACTCATGAAAGAAGTTTTGGACCCCAGGACCAGAGGAAGATTATAAGCCTAAGAAGCTTAGCAGTTGGCTGGTGAGGACCCAAGAGCTGTGCTGTGACTCAAAAGTCTTATGCCGCGTACACACATTCAGACATTCCGACAACAAAATCCATAGATTTTTTCCGACGGATGTTGGCTCAAACTTGTCTTGCATACACACGGTCACACAAATCTTGTTGGAAATTCCGATCGCCAAGAATGCGGTGACGTACAACATGTACGACGAGCCGAGAAAAATGAAGTTCAATAGCCAGTGCAGCTCTTCTGCTTAATTGTGAGCATGCGTGGAACTTTGTGCATCAGAACTGGAATTGTGTACACACGATCGGAATTTACGAGAAAGGGTTTTGTTGTCGGAAAATTTGAGATCCAGATCTCAAATTTTGTGTGTCGGAAATTCCGATGGAAAATGTCCGATTGACACCTACACACCTACACACGGTCGGAATTTCCGACAACAAGCTCCCATCTAACATTTTCCGTTGGAAAATCCGACCGTGTGTACGGGGCATTAGTCTGGTGGTGACTTAGAAGTTTGTTCCACAAATTGAAGACGTTTGGAACCTTACAATTATTCTCTGGAGACTGGAAAAGTGAACAAAAGACTGTGCCGTGGACCAGAAGTCCTGAATTCGACACTGTGGATGTGAATTCAAGGCTGAGCCTCAAATGTGGTAAGTGAAAAATATTTCCTTTTTGTAATTATTAGTAGTATAGTGAAAATGCTTATTAAGTGTGAAGCTATTGTCAGTTCTGACAGAGTTAACAGATGGGTGTTAAAATGTAAATAAATGTCATGGAGGTTATGAAATTCCAGAAAAATGCCAGCAGACGCACTTTAATGAAGGGATTTTTAGAGGAAAATGTTTTTGATAGCAACATTTCAGAAAGTAAGAGAAAAAGTTGTGTTGTGCAGGGCTAGTTATCTTATTGTTTAATTTTAGAAGATTCTGTAAGGGGTAAAGACAAGGAAAGGTCCCAGTTAAAGAATTCACTTGATAGAAGCAACAAGACCTGTGAGATGTTAACCACTCAAGGACCGGAAGATTTGTACCCAAACAAAATTGACATCCTTTTTTTCCCACAAATAGAGCTTTCTTTTGGTGGTATTTGATCACCTCTGCGGTTTTTATTTTTTGTGCTATAAACGAAAAAATGGGACAATTTTGAAAAAAAACCCAATATTTTTTAATTTTTGTTATAATAAATATCCCTAAAAAAAAAAAAAAAAATTCTTCATCAGTTTAGGTCTCTTCTACATATTTACATATTTTTGGTAAAGAAAAAAAATCGCAATAAATGTATATTGATTTTGCGCAAAAGTTATAGCATCTACAAAATAGGGGATAGATTTATGGCATTTTTATTTTTATTTTTTTACTAGTAATGACAGTGATCAGCAATTTTTAGCGGGACTGCAACATTGCAGCAGACAGATCAGACACTTTTGACACTTAGCTAAAAATAGTCACTGATTACTGTATAAATGTCACTGGCAAGGAAGGGGTTAACACTAGGGGCGATCAAGGGGTTAAGTGTGTCCTAGGGAGGTGTTTCTAACTGTGGGGGGGAGTGTACTGACTGGGAGTAGAGAGAGATCTCTGTTCCTGATCACTAGGAACAGCAGATCTCTTTCTACTTCCCTGTCAGAACAGGGATCTCCCTGTTTACATTGACAGATCCCTGTTCTGGCTCTCTGAGGACTGATCACGGGTGGCCGGCGGACATCGTTACCGATGGCCACGCGTGCCCCCTATAGCCCTTAAAGCTGCTGCTGTACAGCTACGGCGATTCCTGCAGGGGAGCCAACCTGCCACAGTATAACGAAAGTGGCTGGTCAGCAAGTAGTTAAGGAGCTAATCAGAAACTGAAACTGTAAACTTTAAATTGCATGTGGTTACTATTGGGGAAGCTTTGATTGAGAAAATTCAAGTTAGACTCACCTGTAACTTGTTTTCCAATAGTCTTTCAGGACAGTACCTGAGAGATCATGGCTCCTCCTCCCACAGGAAACACCTCATCAATTACATCTTTATAAGGAGGCCTCCACGTTGCTTGTAGAGAACCTCCAGCCCGGGCTGCAACACATAAGCGACAGTTATATCATAGTATTACAGCAACAGAATAGAAGGGCGGGTTACTGCTGTCCTGAAAGACTATTGGAAAGTTACCCGAAAGTCTAACTTGAATTTTCCCAAAAACGTCTTTCAGGACAGAACCCGAGAGGATAATCGAGACTTACCCCATTTATGCCGCGTACACACGATCAGACTTTCCGACAAAAAAATCCATGGATTTTTTCCGACGGATGTTGGCTCAAACTTGTCTTGCGTACACGCGGTCACACAAATCTTGTCGGAAATTCCGATTGCCAAGAACTCAGTGATGTACAACACGTACGACGAGCCGAGAAAAATTAAGTTCAATAGCCAGTGCAGCTCTTCTGCTTGATTCCAAGCATGCGTGGAACTTTGTGCATCAGAATTGTGTACACACAATCGGAATTTATGAGAATTGATTTTGTTGCCGGAAAATTTGAGATTGAGATCTTAAATTTTGTGTGTCGGAAATTCCGATGGAAAATGTCCGATGGAGCCTACACAGGGTCGGAATTTCTGACAACAAGCTCCCATCGAACATTTTCTGTTGCAAAATCCGTGTGTATGGGGCATTAGAGTGGGACAACAGCCTGTAAGACTTTCCTTCTGAAAGCCTGGTCCCCAGCCGTCAGGAGGTCTAACCTATAATGAAGGGCAAAAGTCGTCAGACTCGTCCATGTAGCTACCTTACAGATTTGTTCGGGGGTGGCACCAGCTTTTTCTGCCCAACTTGAAAAGATCTTGTAGAATGAGCCCGAATACCAACTGGACTCTCCTGGCCTGTAAGGGAATAAACCTTTGGGATAGTCATTCTCAACTATCTGGCAATGGTTCCTCTGGTAGTTTGTCTTTCTATTTCACTACCAGCAAATGAAACAAATAATGCGTCTGAACGCCTAAAGTCCTTAGTGGCTTCTAGGTAACTTAAGACTGCTCTTTAACATCCAAGGTATGGAATTCTTCTTCTTTCTTACCCGATGAATTAGAGCAAAACGTAGGAAGAATCATCTCCTTGGCTCGATTTTGGACCGAAGCGACCTTCAGAACAATTCGGTTTGAAAAAATAGAAAAAAATGGCTCCCTGATTGACAAGGATTGCAGCTCACTAATTCTTCGAGCTGGAGTTATAGCCACTCAAAAACTGTTTTCAAAGTAACGTTTCAGGGAGGTTAAATTAATGGGTTCAAAAGGTTCCCTGATCTGGGTCTGTAGAACAACTGAGAAGTCCCACTTTGGACAGCTTCCGATCACTACTGGTCTGGACTGGGTGAGGGCTTTAAAGAATCTGATCACTAGGGGTTCTAATGAGATAGCTTTTTCCAAAAATACCCCCAGTGCGACAACTTGAACTTTGAGGGTACTGACAGCTAGGCCCTCATCCACTCCTTCTTGCAGGAACTCCAGGATAGAAGAAATCTCTTTTAAAGATCTGCAGGATGCTGTGCACCAAGAGTTGAAAACTTTCCAGACTTTGGCATAAATTGCTCTGGTAACACGTTTTCTGTTAGATAGGAGGGTAGCAACCAACCTATCCGAAAATCCCTTTCTCCTCAAAAGCTTCTCCTCAGAAGCCAAGTTGTGAGTTTTAGCTTTGCTACATCCTGGTGAAGCAGGGGACCTTGTATCAGCAGTTCTTGTCTCAACGGAAGGTGCCAATACGGTTTGAGTTGCATCTGAAGAAAGGATTAAAACCAAGCCCTCTTGGGCCAAAAGGAAGTGATGAGGATTACTGTCGTATCCTCTTTCCGGATTTTTGTTATGACCTGAGGGATAAGCTGAAAAGAGGGAAAGGTGCCAGAGCGTCTACCCCCAGGGATGACTCGTTTCTGTTCAGGGAGACGAAGAGAGACACCTGTGTATTTTCCTGAGTCGCAAAGAGATCCACTCTTGGCTGCCCCCATTTCTCCATGATTGTATTGGAAGATATCTGGGTTCAATCGCCACTCTGCTTCATATACCTGGTTTCTGCCGACTAAGTCCGCTACCCTGTTTAGAGTCCCCTTTAGGTGGACCACGGACAAGGATAGAATATGGAGCTCTGCCCATCTTAGAATGCTTCCTGCTAGGCCCTAAAGAACTCTGCTTCTGGTGCCCCCCTGTGTTTATGTAGGCCACCGCCGTGGTGTTGTTTTGCAGGATCTGTATATGCAGTCCCTGATGGCAAACGTTAGTAAGGCCATTTCTATTGCCTTTAGTTCCCTCCAATTTGAGGACCTTACTGCTTCTCTTGTGGACCACGAGCCCTGAGCCCCCCAACCCCAGGAGCTGGCATCCGTTGTTAATCTTACTTGGATTGGGAAGGGCCATAACAGACCTACTGAATGCCTTGTCTGATTCTTCCACCACCAAAGACTCCTTTTCACCATGGTAGGGACCTTCACTAGTGAAAAAATAAAATAAAATCAGCGCGAAATGGTATATATAATGCAGCTGCTGAACACCAGGGTCAAATTTCAAATCCCTTAACAAAAATAAAAAAAACAGATAGTGCAGCGCTAAAAACAAATACACCACAATATAAAATCAATCAGTCCATAAGAGTAGTCCATATGTCATCCTTATGTGCGAGCAAACAGCATGCTTGTAGGAGAGTGATTCAGGTAGCCCACCACCAAGGTACAGATTGGCCTCTCACCTGATGGAATGGACCCTTTAATTACAGAGGGTCACAAAGCGCTTTCCTATAAAAACATGTGGAATGCAGCATACACAGGCATCCGTCAGGGACCCGGATCAGGATACTCCGATATGGCCGTAATATGAAATAAAGATGGCAGAAAATAGTGCTCTCTGTATGTACAACTGTTTATTAAAATGCTAAATTATAACACTCACATGAAAAGCACTCGACTAGTGCAAGTGAAATAAGCTCGATCGGAGAAAAATTCAAACAGCAGTGCGGATACGCAATGGCCGCAGGTGACGTCACGGCGTATCCTCGTTCTGGACGCTTGCGTCCCAGTGGGCGGGGACATAATCAGCAGATGGTGGTGGGCTACCTGAATCACTCTCCTACAAGCATGCTGTTTGCTCGCACATAAGGATGATATATGGACTACTCTTATGGACTGATTGATTTTATATTGTGGTGTATTTGTTTTTAGAGCTGCACTATCTGTTTTTTTGACCTTCACTAGTGAGTCCAGTGAATCTTGCTGGTCATCCCAGGTTTTTAACAAAAAGCTTTGTAGAGGTCTGAAGTGGAGCCTTGCCCACTGAATCGCTGGTATGGAAGAGGTCAGGGTTCCCAGTGCTGACATGATCTTCCTGATGGACAGGAGCTGACTGGACTGTAACAACACTTCCACCAACTTTTTCTTTTTTGCTCCACTGAGTTGATATGGAAACCCAAGAATAAAACCTCCTGCGAGGGAATCAGATTCGATTTTTGGAGGTTTAAGATCCATCCTATGGATTCTAGGTGAGCACGAGCTCTGACCAAGTTCTTCTGAAGCACTTCTCTGGTTTGTGAAAAAAACAGCAGGTCCTCCAGATAAGGAATCACTGAGATTCCTTCTAGATGCAAAGGTGCCAACGCTTTGACCATTAACTTTGTGAACACTCTTGGGGACGATGACAGTCCAAATGGGAGTGCTCTCAACTGCAGGTGTACCACCTTCTTCCCTACTTTTAATGCCAACCTCAGATACTTCTGGCACCTGGTGGCAATGGGTATGTGTAGGTAGGCATTTTGTAAATCTATTGATGCCATGTAGCACCCTTGGTTCAGGAGGTTTTTGACTGAAAACATTGAATCCTTCTGAAATCTTCTGTACTCTACCAATCGATTTAGCATCTTTATATTTAGGATGAGCCGGAACTTTCCTGAGGGTTTCTGAATGAGGAATACATGTGATTAGAACCCTTGAAAGAACTCACTTGTAGGGAATGGAACAATGACTCTCTGGGATCTCAGTTTCTGGATTAGGGACTTCATGGCGAGAGCCTTCGCTGGATACCTTGGTGTGTTTGTGAACAAGAATCTTTTTGGAGGTTCTTCCGTGAATTAGATCACGTATCCCTGGGAGAGCATGTTTACAATAAACTGGTTTGATGTAATCCCTCTCCACTGTGGAAGGAACTCCTGGAGACTTCCCCCGACCAGGAGGGAGGAGTCACTGTGGCTTTCCGGAAATCGCAGGAGGATTGAAGAGCACTCCACTCCTACCTTTGGGCTTCTGGAAAGACCATGGTTTCCTTTTGGTCTGCGTTTTTACTTCCTGTTGTCCTTTTTTGAGGCAGAAAAAATGCTTACAGGTCTGCACCTGCTTCTTCTTGGCCGGAAACTATTTATTTTTATCAGCCGTTCAGTCAAGAATGTATTCGGAACCAAACAGCAATTTCCCTGCAAACGGAATGCTACACAGACTCTTTTTCGATGCAGCATCCCCAGGCCAGGTTTTTAGCCATAAGGCCCTCCTAGCAGAGTTTGTTAATGCTGCGGACCTGGCTGACATGCGAATAGATTCTGCAGAGAAATCCGCAATATATGATACTGCTGCAGATAAAGTTGTAAAGGAGTCCAAAATCTCCTGTTTCAGGGAATTGACAGTAACATGCGCCTTCATCTGTTTAATCCAGTGTTCTAAATTCCTAGCAACGCATGTTGTTGCCATTTCTGGCTTCAGATAGTTCGTTGCTGATTGCCAGGATCTTTTAAGAAGCAGGTCCATTCTCTTATCCATGGGCTCCTTTAGTGTGCCTATATCTTCAAAGTCGAGGTCAGTTGACTTCATGACCTGTGAGAAAGCTGAATCCAGTTTTCCTTTGTTCCTGGAGAAACACTGTGATCCATTCAAGCCAGCTGCATAATCCTTTCCAACTATCCGGAACAGCGGTGGGACCCACAGTGCCATGTGGAATGCCAGGACTGCACTTTACTTTGATGAGCATGCATCTTCTATCATCTTGTAAGTGTTTTTACTCTTATCCTATTAAAGTCATCATTTTAATGCTACACTCAGGTCGGTGCCTCCCCCTCCCTGTTTTTTCTTACATGTCTTGCAGAGTTCTGGACACACTCTGAAGGATGGCTGCCTTCCTTTTTAACCCTTAATACCCCTTTCTATGGATACATCACCATCCAGCTATTACAGCCACAGACTATACCCGAAATGCCGCGTACACACGAGCGGACTTTCCGGCAGACTTGGTTCGATCATGTGTGGGTTCCAGCTGACTTTTTTTCCCAAAAGTCAGATGGACCTAGAAATAAAACATGTTTCAAACCTTTCCGACGGACTCGAGTCCGGTCGAAAAATCCGCTTGTCTGTATGCTAGTCCGACGGACTAAAACCAACGCTAGGGCAGCTATTGGCTACTGGCTATCAACTTCCTTATTTTAGTCCGGTCGTACATCATCACGTACGAATCCATCTGACTTTGGTGTGATCATGTGTAGGCAAGTCCGTCTGTTGGGAAAGTCCGTTGGAAGTCCGCCGAAAGTCCATCGGATAGTCCATCGGACCAGTCCGGTCAAAAAGTCCGCTCGTGTGTACGTGGCATTAGGATTACTCCATCTGGAGCGCCAGATAAACACTGACTATACTGCTTGTTCCAGATAGAGTCAGTATTTTCTTCAACCGGGAATCTTCTCTTGTGAGTACGAAAAAAAAATGGCTTCTTCTCTGGTTCCAGCCATTCTTTTTTTATCATGTCTGTGATTATTGAATGGACCGGAAAATGGCCTTTTGACCTGCGTACGTGTGGTCGTGCAGGGAGAGCTCCTTCCTTTCCTCCTCTATTCCCAAGGTAGCATGGATTACTTTCAAGAGTCCTCCAACCTCTTCTAGTGACATCTTGTACTTAGAGGTAGCATCTGCTTCATTTTCCTCCTCCTCTGAATCTGTTCCATCTGGAACGAGGGAAGCAGGTTCTTGGGAAGTATCCTGGGAGATTGGACCCCCGCCAGTATTAGGGAACCCCCTTGGGATTCTGAAGATGGCTGTGGAGCCCTAGGTTCCCCTGAGGGACCTGGTTCTTCTCTTAGGTTTGACCTAAAGGCTTGAAAGGTAGCGCAGAGCACATCCTTAATGGTTGTAACCAGATCACCACAAATAGATGGAGACTCCTCCCTGACTAAATCTGAGATGCAATCTGCACAAAGAGATTTAGTCCAAGCTTATTTTTTCTTTGCAGACAGGGCACCATCTCTTGACTGGTTGAACAGAGCTTTTGTAAAAATATATAAAAACGGTGCAGCGCAATAAGATAAAGTCTATACACTTTACAATGAAAGATCTAATACAGCGATGTAAAATAAAACCACCACGTGATAATGAAAGGATCTTCAGCTCATACTCTGTATTCAAAGTGACAAATCCTCCACCGTCAAAAGTATACACTCTTACCAGTTCTGGTGGACCACTGAATGAACAGATGGTCAAACACGCTTGTTACCACACTTATGCCCCGTACACACGGTCGGACTTTGTTCGGACATTCCGACAACAAAATCCTAGGATTTTTTCCGACGGATGTTGGGTCAAACTTGTCTTGCATACACACGGTCACACAAAGTTGTCGGAAAATCCGATCGTTCTAAACGCGGTGACGTAAAACACATACGTCGGGACTATAAACGAGGCAGTGGCCAATAGCTTTCATCTCTTTATTTATTCTGAGCATGCGTGGCACTTTGTCCGTCGGATTTGTGTACACACGATAGGAATTTCCGACAACGGATTTTGTTGTCGGAAAATTTTATATCCTGCTCTCAAACTTTGTGTGTCGGAAAATCCGATGGAAAATGTGTGATGGAGCCCACACACGGTCGGAATTTCCGACAACAAGGTCCTATCACACATTTTCCATCGGAAAATCCGACCGTGTGTATGGGGCATTAGGGTAGAAACGATCAATCAACCCAGCAGCGTAGCGATCAATCAATCCAGCAGCGTAGCGAAATGGATGGAAGGTATATGCAAAAATAAAAGGATGGGCACGATCTAAGTGCACACTTGTAAGATCGTTTATTTAAAAAAGAAGGTTATGGCTTGATACAGGTATATAAAAGCCGAGCAAATGGCATAAAGCCGAAAAATCAATAAAAAACAGCGGTATATGAACACAGATGGACTGCGGATGACGTCCACAAAAGATAGCTCCTCCCCCCTTATGCACATTACGTCCTGCACGGATTTCATCAGCGGTGGGTGGAGCTATAGCGTTACCCGAGAACATAATATGTTGCCATGGAGAGTGCAGAGTAAACAGGGAAAACCGGGACCGGATCTGGAAGCTGAGCTCCTCTGTGTTAACAATGTGCCACCTCCTCCTATGGAGACACAGGCCTAACCCAGCATAATGCAATTTTAAAACACATGTCATAGTTAGATAGTTACATAGTTACATAGTAGGTGAGGTTGAAAAAAGACACAAGTCCATCAAGTCCAACCTATGTGTGTGATTATGTGTCAGTATTACATTGTATATCCCTGTATGTTGCGGTCATTCAGGTGATTATCAAATAGTTTCTTAAAGCTATCAATGCTCCCCGCTGAGACCATCGCCTGTGGAAGGGAATTCCACATCCTTGCCGCTCTTACAGTAAAGAACCCTCTACGTAGTTTAAGGTTAAACCTCTTTTCTTCTAATTGTAATGAGTGGCCACGAGTCTTATTAAACTCTCTTCTGCGAAAAAGTTTTATCCCTATTGTGGGGTCACCAGTACAGTGTCTCTTCTCCAGAGAGAATAAGTTCAGTGCTCGCAACCTTTCTTCATAACCAAGATCCTCCAGACCCTTTATTAGCTTTGTTGCCCTTCTTTGTACTCGCTCCATTTCCAGTACATCCTTCCTGAGGACTGGTGCCCAGAACTGGACAGCATACTCCAGGTGCGGCCGGACCAGAGCCTTGTAGAGTGGGAGAATTATCGTTTTATCTCTGGCGTTGATCCCCCTTTTAATGCATGCCAATATTCTGTTTGCTTTGTTAGCAGCAGTTTGGCATTGCATGCCATTGCTGAGCCTATCATCTACTAGGACCCCCAGGTCCTTTTCCATCCTAGATTCCCCCAGAGGTTCTCCCCCCAGTGTATAGATTGCATTCAAATTTTTGCCACCCAAATGCATTATTTTACATTTTTCTACATTGAAACTCATTTGCCATGTAGTCACCCACCCCATTAATTTGTTCAGATCTTTTTGCAAGGTTTCCACATCCTGCGGAGAAGTTATTGCCCTGCTTAGCTTAGTATCGTCTGCAAATACAGAGATTGAACTGTTTATCCCATCCTCCAGGTCGTTTATGAACAAATTAAATAGGATTGGTCCCAGCACAGAACCCTGGGGAACCCCACTACCCACCCCTGACCATTCTGAGTACTCCCCATTTATCACCACCCTCTGAACTCGCCCTTGTAGCCAGTTTTCAATCCATGTACTCACCCTATGGTCCATGCCAACGGACCCTATTTTGTACAGTAAACGTTTATGGGGATCTGTGTCAAATGCTTTTGCAAAATCCAGATACACCACGTCTACGGGCCTTCGTTTATCTAGATGGCAACTCACCTCCTCATAGAAGGTTAATAGATTGGTTTGGCAAGAACGATTCTTCATGAATCCATGCTGATTACTGCTAATGATACCGTTCTTATTACTAAAATCTTGTATATAGTCCCTTATCATCCCCTCCAAGAGTTTACATACTATTGATGTTAGGCTAACTGGTCTGTAATTCCCAGGGATGTATTTTGGGCCCTTTTTAAATATTGGTGCTACATTGGCTTTTCTCCAATCAGCTGGTACCATTCCAGTCAGTAGACTATATGTAGAAATTAGGAACAACGGTCTGGCAATCACTTGACTGAGTTCCCTAAGTACCCTCGGATGCAAGCCATCTGGTCCCAGTGATTTATTAATGTTAAGTTTCTCAAGTCTAATTTTAATTCTGTCCTCTGTTAACCATGGAGGTGCTTCCTGTGTTGTGTCATGAGGATAAACACTGCAGTTTTGGTTACTGAAGCCCCCCGATTCACTCGTGAAGACTGAGGAGAAGAATAAATTCAATACCTTCGCCATCTCCCCATCCTTTGTAACCAGATGTCCTTCCTCATTCTTTATGGGGCCAATATGGTCTGTCCTCCCTTTTTTACTGTTTACATACTTAAAGAATTTCTTGGGATTTTTTTTGCTCTCCTCTGCTATGTATCTTTCATGTTCTATGTTAGCCGTCCTAATTGCACCCTTACATTTCTTGTTGCATTCTTTATAAAGTCTGAATGCTGAGGATGATCCCTCAACCTTGTATTTTTTGAAGGCCTTCTCCTTTGCTTTTATATGCATTTTTACATTGGAGTTAGACCATCCAGGATTTTTGTTCGCTCTTTTAAATTTATTACCCAATGGGATACATTGGCTAATGCCCTTATTTAATATGCTCTTAAAGCAAACCCATCTCTCCTCCGTATTCTTTGTTCCTAATATTTTATCCCAATTTATGCCTTTTAGCAAGGTTTGTAGTTTAGGGAAGTTGGCTCTTTTGAAATTCAGTGTCTTTGTATTCCCTTTATGTTTCCTATTTGTGTGATTTATACTGAAACTAATTGACCTGTGATCGCTGTTACCTAAATTGCCCCGTATTTCCACATCCGTGATCAGGTCTGTATTGTTGGTAATCAGTAGATCCAGTAATGTTTTATTTCTAGTTGGTGCGTTTACCATCTGACCCATAAAATTGTCCTGCAAGACATTAAGGAACTGGCGAGCCTTAAATGAATGCGCGGTTCCCTCCGCCCAGTCTATGTCTGGATAATTAAAATCCCCCATTATGATAACACTTCCCATCCTTGCTGCTAATCCAATTTGTGATAGGAGATCCATCTCCACTTCCTCCCTCAGGTTAGGGGACCTATAGCATACTCCCAGTATTATTTTCCCCATAGCTTCATCCCTTTGGAGCTCTACCCATTAAGATTTCACCTCCTCCCTAGCTCCCTCAGTGATGTCATCTCTCACAGTCACTTGTACATTATTCTTGATATATAGGCATACCCCTCCCCCTTTTTTACCCTCTCTATCCTTGCGGTATAGGGTATACCCTTGAATGTTTGCCAGCCAATCATGAGAGCCGTTGAACCAGGTCTCTGAAATTCCCACAAAATCCAAATCCTCCTTGTACAGCAGTATCTCTAGATCACCCAACTTGTCTGCCATGCTCCTGGCATTGGTGAACATGCCACATAGTTTAGACCGGTCGCATATTGTCCTCGTATTGGGTGTTTCGAGATTGCAACTAGGACTTGCTACTATACTCACCTTGTGTTTTTGTGCTTTGGTTAACCTACCACTAATGCCCCCAATACTACCCTCTGGAATATCTTCAGCGCTGGCTATCTCTGTCTCTGGACCCTCCCCCCTATCGCCTAGTTTAAAATCCCCTCTAACTTTTTGGCCATCTTCATTCCCAGCAGATCTACACCCTCCTCATTTAGGTGCAGTCCGTCCCTTCTATAGTACCGGTTACCGACTGAGAAGTTGGCCCAGTCCTCCAGGAACCCAAACCCCTCCTTACTACACCAGCTCTTCAGCCACTTGTTTACTTCCCTAATCTCCCTCTGCCTTTCTGGTGTGGCTCGATGTACCGGTAGTATTCCTGAGAATACTACCTTGGAGGTCCTTTTCCTCAATTTAGCTCCTAAGTCCCTAAAATCGTTCTTTAGGACACTCCATCTGCCTCTGACTTTGTCATTGGTGCCAATGTGCACCATGACAGCCGGGTCTTCCCCAGCCCCTCCCAGTAATCTGTCCACAAGATCCGTGATGTGCCGAACCCGAGACAACATACTGTTCGGCGCTTCAGGTCTTGGTTACAGATTGCCCTCTCTGTCCTTCTAAGAATTGAGTCCCCTACCACCAGAATCTGTCTTTCCTTTCCCTTTGCTGCCCCCCCCCCACTCTCACTGGAGGAGTTCTTCCCCTGGCAGCTAGGAGAGTCCCTCAGCTCCAGCAGTGCTGGTCCCTGACTGGTTTCACCAATGTCACTCAATGGAGCGTAATTAATGATGCTCCAGTCCTGGATCGGCCTCCCTGGCACTTCCCCCTCTACCCCTCCTGACTGTCACCCATCTACTCTTTGCTAGTGCCTGCACCTATTTGTCTCCACCCGCCTCTGTGCTGGCCCCTGCTGGCACCTGCCGTGTACGTTCCTGGCTCTCCTTTAGTATGGAGGGACTTCTCAGTGCTGACAGTTGCTTCCCCAGATTCAGAACCTGGGCTTCCAGGGAAACAATGTGCTTACATTTTGCACAGCAGTATTCGCCCTCGATCGGATGATCAAGGAACGCATACATGCAGCAAGATGTACAAAGAGTCGCCTCTCCACACCCGCCGGGCATTGTACCTATTAAATTTAGGATTTGGGGATTTTACCCTGTCCAAATTACATAACAGCAAGCTTCCTGGCACTAATACTCAAGACAATACACAGGTACACAACAAGATAATACACAGGTACTCACAGACCTACGTGCAATCGCAGAACAGTCGCAGACCTACGTGCACTCGCAATACTCAAGTATACAGTACACAATACACAAGTACTAACGATCCACACACACTACTCAGAAAACACTCAGGTACACCACACAGGTATTATGACCCCTGTTATAACCTTCTGTTTTAAACTCTGGTTTTTAACTCACCACTTAGACCAGTTCCACTTGGACTAAGTTCCACAGCCTCACACTGAACAGGCTCAGAATGAGTCCTACACACAGTTATATAGGCACCTGTGAGCAATTAACCACCCCCCTTAATTGATAGCCTGAAGGAACCAGAGAAAAAAAAAAAAAAAAAGAAGCTATTTAAAAAGTGACAGAAAAAGGTGATTGAAAAACTAAAAGGAAAAGCCCCAAAAATGCAACCCAGCAAACAAAAAGCTAGACTCGTTCACTCTTATGCCCCGTACACACGGTCGGACATTGATCAGACATTCCGATAACAAAATCCTAGGATTTTTTCCGACAGATGTTGGCTCAAACTTGTCTTGCATACACACGGTCACACAAAGTTGTCGGAAAATCCGATCGTTCTGAACGCGGTGACGTAAAACACGTACGTCGGGACTATAAACGGGGCAGTGGCCAATAGCTTTCATCTCTTTAATAAAATACTGGGATTTCCGCGCTCACAGACTTAGGTGTGCAGCCTCCCCTTACACAACCCTACTAGAGGGTAGCTAGTACTGAAGAGTTTTTGCAAAAAATAGGGGTAAATGGCGCTACCTTTTTTGGGGTATCTGGTGTGAAAAATAGTAGTAAGTGTGTCATTAAGAGTGAAACCGCTCTAAAGGTGATCCATAACTCAAATAAAATATAAATATATAAAAATAAATGTGTCCCCACCTATTTTGTGAAAAAAGGGGGATCTAATCTCCAGAGATCCCCTTTGAGAATATGTGTATTAAACCAGTTGGTTGATCATACGTGAACTAATATCAGGCATGTATTTAATACCCTCCATCCATCCAAGGGCCTAATATGTAACCGATAAGAGGAGTATCAAATAAGTCAACAAACCAAATATAGTTAGTGATACCATAAAGCATAAAAAATAAAGCATAAAAAGTCCTTATAAACTTAAAAGTCCAATCACACATGTGAGGGAAAAAAATGTAGGTTATATGTAAATATGTAATTATTCCAGTGGAAAAAACTTTAACAGTCCCAAACAGAGAAGTGTGTCTGTAGTGTGTTCCAGCAGTGTTCCAACAGTTTACTTTATAATTTGTGACTTTTGTGCAAATATTCAGCTGTCATCCAGTGACTTGCGGTGCTCCCCCTCAAGGATCCCCACTCACCAGCTCCCTATACCCCTGCAGGGGTAATAGGCATATGGTACAACACTCCGGTATAGGCTCCAATGAGGTTGTTCCTGGGTCCTCCCGCTTCAGCCACAAGTCCGTCCGTAGCACAGTAATCCACATAGGAAAGGAAACAGGGCTCCCGTAGTGTAATACGTTTAAAGAATTTTTACTTTATTAAAAATTAAAATGTAACGGGATAAAATTGAAATAAAATAAAATAAAACGAAAAACCAAGCCAAGCTTTCACACTGCGTTTAGTGGTGTCCGCAAAGAGAGCTAGTGGATACCAGACCGTCAGCTGAGCGGCGTGCGCCTCAGCTGCGTTCCACACTCTCCTCCACTTCCGCGTGTGATGTAATCGCGTAGCTCCGCCTTACGCGTTTCGTCATCGACGTTGTCAAAGGCTTTTACACTACGGGAGCCCTGTTTCCTTTCCTATGTGGATTACTGTGCTACGGACGGACTTGTGGCTGAAGCGGGAGGACCCAGGAACAACCTCATTGGAGCCTATACCGGAGTGTAGTACCATATGCCTATTACCCCTGCAGGGGTATAGGGAGCTGGTGAGTGGGGATCCTTGAGGGGGAGCACCGCAAGTCACTGGATGACAGCTGAATATTTGCACAAAAGTCACAAATTATAAAGTAAACTGTTGGAACACTGCTGGAACACACTACAGACACACTTCTCTGTTTGGGACTGTTAAAGTTTTTTCCACTGGAATAATTACATATTTACATATAACCTACATTTTTTTCCCTCACATGTGTGATTGGACTTTTAAGTTTATAAGGACTTTTTATGCTTTATTTTTTATGCTTTATGGTATCACTAACTATATTTGGTTTGTTGACTTATTTGATACTCCTCTTATCGGTTACATATTAGGCCCTTGGATGGATGGAGGGTATTAAATACATGCCTGATATTAGTTCACGTATGATCAACCAACTGGTTTAATACACATATTCTCAAAGGGGATCTCTGGAGATTAGATCCCCTTTTTTCACAAAATAGGTGGGGACACATTTATTTTTATATATTTATATTTTATTTGAGTTATGGATCACCTTTAGAGCGGTTTCACTCTTAATGACACACTTACTACTATTTTTCACACCAGATACCACAGAAAAGGTAGCGCCATTTACCCCTATTTTTTGCAAAACTCTTCAGCTTTCATCTCTTTATTTATTCTGAGCATGCGTGGCACTTTGTCCGTCGGATTTGTGTACACACGATCGGAATTTCTGACAACGGATTTTGTTGTCGGAAAATTTTATATCCTGCTCTCAAACTTTGTGTGTCGGAAATTCCTATGGAAAATGTGTGATGGAGCCTACACACGGTCGAAATTTCCGACAACAAGGTCCTATCACACATTTTCTGTCGGAAAATCCGACCGTGTGTACGGGGCATAACTCTGGTTTTTAACTCACCACTTAGACCAGTTCCACTTGGACTAAGTTCCACAGCCTCACACTGAGCAGGCTCTGAATGAGTCCTACACACAGTTATATAGGCACCTGTGAGCAATTAACCACCCCCTTAATTGATAGCCTGAAGGAACCAGAGAAAAAAAAAAAAAAGCTATTTAAAAAGTGACAGAAAAAGGTGATTGAAAAACTAAAAGGAAAAGCCCCAAAAATGCAACCCAGCAAACAAAAAGCAAGACTTGTTCACTCTTATGCCCCGTACACACGGTCGGACATTGATCGGACATTCCGACAACAAAATCCTAGGATTTTTTCCGACGGATGTTGGCTCAAACTTGTCTTGCATACACACGGTCACACAAAGTTGTCGGAAAATCCGATCGTTCTGAACACGGTGACGTAAAACGCGTACGTCGGGACTATAAACGGGGCAGTGGCCAATAGCTTTCATCTCTTTATTTATTCTGAGCATGCGTGGCACTTTGTCCGTCGGATTTGTGTACACACGATCGGAATTTCCGACAACGGATTTTGTTGTCGGAAAATTTTATATCCTGATCTCAAACTTTGTGTGTCGGAAATTCCTATGGAAAATGTGTGATGGAGCCTACACACGGTCGGAATTTCCGACAACAAGGTCCTATCACACATTTTCTGTCGGAAAATTCGACTGTGTGTACTCACCACTTAGACCAGTTCCACTTGGACTAAGTTCCACAGCCTCACACTGAGCAGGCTCAGAATGAGTCCTACACACAGTTATATAGGCACCTGTGAGCAATTAACCACCCCCCTTAATTGATAGCCTGAAGGAACCAGAGAAAAAAAAAAAAAAAAGCAATTTAAAAAGTGACAGAAAAAGGTGATTGAAAAACTAAAAGGAAAAGCCCCAAAAATGCAACCCAGCAAACAAAAAGCAAGACTTGTTCACTCTAATGCCCCGTACACACGGTCGGATTTTCCGATGGACAATGTCCGATCGGAGAGTGTTGTCGGAAATTCCGACCGTGTGTGGGCTCCATCGGACATTTTCCATCGGATTTTCAGACATACAAAGTTGGACAGCAGGAGATAAAATTTTCCTACAAAAAAATCCGATCGCGTCAATTCCGACCGTGTGTGGCCTGTTCCGACGCAAAAAGTGCCACACATGCTCAGAAGAAATTCTGACACGGGACAGCTCGTTCTGGTAAACTTAGCGTTCGCAATGGATACAGCACTTTCGTCACGCTGCAATGTTCAAAATGGTTTAATACAGCGCACTCTCTTCTTCTTTATAATGTGACAAGAATTAAGTAGTTTTGATGCTCATATTCACACACACTTCTCACAAACTTCTTTCGTTACTATTTATCGGGATTCCCTCAATATATTTTGATTTCTCACATCTGACAACATATTTTTTTTTTTTTTTTGACTTTAATGTAGAATCTTTTTTTGTGTTTCTCTTTTTTAATTTTTTTTTTTGGTGATTTTGATTTGTACTCCCGAAAATGTTTGTGTGTTTTTTGTGACAAGTTCCCACAACACCATTGATATGTTGTTCTATTTAATCTGTAGGAGATTGCTTGGTGTTGTTGTCCCTTGTTAATTTCACATTTTATGTTTTTAGAAATGTACCTGAATCGTCACCAACAAACGGTCCTTTTTGGATGAAAACACACACAGGAGAGTAGAATTTAATTTAAAAAATTTTATTAAGGGGTCACAACTATAAACAAAGAGGGAGGCAACGCTGGAGAAACTGCAGAAGTGGGCGAAGCCTTGGACCCCCAGGGCAGACATCAATTATTTAAAAGCAAAATTGGTGGCCTGAGGAGTCCATATCTAAGGGAGGGCAGTCTGGTCCAGAAGTCCCAGAGATCCGGAAAGCAGCAGATGACATCTGTGTCCCCAGGCTGTGGTCATACGAGAGACTGCATCTTCTGTCAGACCAGACTGAACCCAGGGTCATCACTCTTTGATCTTCCTTCCACGCTTCCTTCCAGCCTTTGGCTGTGGTGGTGGAGTTGTGGCAGCAGGAAGAGGAGGAGGAGGAGGATCGTCGATCTCAATGACATCCGTCTTGTGTGTCAGTTCCCCATTCTCCCCCTTACGTAGGACTTTATAAATCAGGTCCTCAGAGATCTTGCGTTGGCCCTCCTGCATGCCCAGCAATTTGGTGGCAGCCATGCAGGCAAAGGCCTCTTCAGGACTGGGGAAGGCTCTCAGGGATGCCGAAGCCTCCTGGATCAGCCTGTACGCTGAATCCTGCACAGGACTGGGAGTGGCCTTCCTGGCTCGTTTATGTGGCAGATGGAGGGGAGGAACCTGAGACTCAGTCTGGCTGCGACTTGTCCCAGGCTTCTCTTGGCTGCCACTTAGCCCTGCCTCCTCCTGGCTGCCACTAATCCCTGCCTCCTCCTGGCTGACACTAATAATCCCCGCCTCCTCCTGACTGCCACATTCCACAGCCTCCTCCTGGCTGAGGTCTTCCTGTGTATGAAAAAGGGACATAGTTTTAGTATTTTTTACATCAATCACACACAATTTTCACCTCCTGACTGCTGCAAATTGAATGTTAACAAATATAACAGACTATCCTTCTGAGCCCAGCATTTTGCATTCTTGTCCCAATTTTGGGTGCCCACTACTGTCTATTGATATGTAAAACACTTTTTTTAATCAGCAATTAATGATCAATAATAACATCTAGTAAACATCATTTATTTATTGCCCAGAAATCTGTAGAAGAATGCTATACCTGACTCCAGCTGGGCTCCTCCACTTCTTCCTGGCTGGAAGGCCCAAGTTGGACATCAGAAGCCTCAGCTGGTATGGAAGGAAGCGTGGAAGGAAGAGTGGAGAGGGATTCCCTGACTTCAGTGTGGTCTGACAGAAATCGCAGTCTCTCATAGTACCACAGCCTGGGGACATAAACGTCATCTGCTGCAGCTCCGGACCTCAGGGAATCTGTGACCTTCTTGCGCTCCCTAAGATAAGTGCTCCTCAGGCCACCAATTTTAGCTTTTAAATAGGGGATGGTTGCTGTGGGGACCACCGGCTTCACCAACTCCAGCAGTTTCTCCAGCGCTGCCTGCCTCTTCTGTTTGTGATTATAGTGGGGGTGTCTCACTTGCCACAGACAGGGCAGCTCCCTGTACTTGTCAATAAACAGGGGCAGGAAATTGTGGTAGTTGAACCCATCCATTTTCTCTGCAAGACACAACACAAGACAAACCCTAATGTCAGGCCAAACTCCCCTAATCTTGTTACAATATAGGCTTCCATTTCGAAGCAGTATAGGCCCAAGTTTAGATCCTACCTTCGTTAGCACGATCGGCGTCTCCGATGCTCCTTCCTCCGCTCACAGATCGTACGTAAGACGCGCGCGTTACGATTTATACACACTGCGCATGCGTATAACTCTGCCCGCCCCTGACGTTCTTTCTATTCTATTCCCCGCCCCTTTTTGTTCGGCGCAGTGGAGGAAGAGCACATGGCGGATAGACAGCAGGATCGTGCTAATTACAGCAACGAGGAGGAGGAGGAGGAGGAAAGGCCGGAGCCTGAAACGTCCCGATCCAGAAGGAGATTAAAGGACTCAAATATGTCCTTTGGGGAGATGTTGGAGATGGTGGACATCCTGAAGAAGGCCGACTATGATGGAAAGTATGGGCCTTACCCCAACCACAATGTCCGAAAGGCCAAGATCATGGCGAAAGTGGTCAGGAGTCTGCACCGGAAATTCGGGGTACGACGATCGAAAGATCAGCTCAGGAAGCGGTGGTCGGACCTGAAATTACGAGAACACGAGCAGTACAGAAAGATCCGGAGAGTGCTGGAAAAAAGTAAGTAGTTGTGCTGTGTTCCTATTGTTCTTGTGTTTATTAAGTTCGTGCTGCTCCATGTGCTTTTAGGAACTGTTGTACAGTTTAAAATGGCAACTTTCATGTTCATGGGCACATTATTCGTTCGGATCACACATTTTTATTTCGGACGATAAAATACCATTGTTTAGGCCATATGCATTTGGCCACCATTTTGACGCCCTATACTTGTCTTCAAAGAATTTGGTTGTGTAGATGGCTTTGTTACTAGAATGAAATGCAAACTAGATTGTGTGTAAGGAGAGGACACTCAGCAGCTGTTTTCACATCTCCCAATGTTGAAAAAAAAAGCACCCTCCCAATGTTGAGGGCATGTGGCCTGGTACAGTTCAGTGGTCCACCAGATCTGGTAAGAGTGTATACTTTTGACAGTGGTGGATTTGTCACTTTGAATACAGAGTATCAGCTGAAGATCCTTTCATTATCACGTGGTGGTTTTATTTTACATCGCTGTATTACATCTTTCATTGTAAAGTGTATGGACTTTACCTTATTGCGCTGCACCGTTTTCATATATTTTTACATTTGCATATAGGTTTCGTGATTTGCCCTTTTTGGTGTTCAGCTTGCAATTTTATTTTGGTCATTTGTTTTTATTTGTGTGCGCTGATTCTTTTTTTTATCAGAACAGAGCTTTTGGCCTGGACAAACAGAAGAAAAAACAAAAGGACCACAAAAGGCTGCTGCACAGCACAGGTAAAACACCCAGGTGCACTAAGAAAGAAAACTTCTTACTTCCCTGTGCCCAGGCAATCCACCACCACCTTTTGTGACATCCCCTACTGCTAGGCAGAAGTGCTAACCCACTAGCCACTGCACTACACATTCCCAGGGAAAGCTCTCACTGGAGAGGGGGGTGGGGTGAAAAGAAAACCCCAAAGGAGAAAACGTCCCAGAGTAACGAAAGGCCCTTACCTTGACCTTGCTGGTGCTTTGGCTTGCCCCCTTATCCACTGCATTGTCCTCTATAGCAGAGTGCACTGTGGTCATTCCTGGATTAAAAAACACTGCCACGCTGATCTGGAACCGGAAGTTTAAGAAGGCACCAGGTAACCGTGCCCTCTCCCCCTGCGCTTGCGGCTGGAAGTTACAGTGAGTGCCCAATCCGGAAGTGCTGCCTCTTCCTGTATGCTGCACAGGAAGTGGCCGAGGACTGTCCTCGGCCACCAGAACAATGGTGGCTGCTCAGCCTTGCACCGCTGCCGTCCTGCGATGCAGGCGGCCAGCGGGGGACCACAGCAAACCCCCCATCCTGCAAGAAAAAAGGGCAGCACTCCCAGGCAGTCCAGGCTATCCCTGCGCACGATAGGGAGAGAGGGAGCCCACTGGATCATCCAACAAGAGGCAAGTGGGAGGATCACTCTCCTAGAAAGAAATAAAACTGACAGGTGAGAACCTTTTGTCTCCCAGAAAAGCCCTGAGAGATCATGGCTCCCACCAGCGGTGTTCCTCCGACTGGAGGAAATACAAAAAATTGATGGAAGCAATGTGGAGGCCTCCTGATAAAGATTTAATTGATGAGGTGTTTCCTGTGGGAGGAGGAGCCATGATCTCTCGGGTGCTGTTCTGAAAGACATTTTGAGAAATCCAAACTTTGTGATGAATTATCAAAGGAAAATGAGAGATTGAAATGAAGAATTATGGAATTAGAGAGGCGATTACAGGAATGCAGATATATATCAAATCTTAAATCCAGCAATCTGCAGCAAAATACAAACTCAAACTTTTGATAAAATGAAACAGAATCTCATATCAAATCTGATAATGAATTGCCAGCTGCACCCACTGTGACTACCACAGTTTACAACAATAATAATAGTACAGGTGAAGTACAGCTTGTAATAAAACCTAAAGAATTAGACACAATTCTTAAAGTGTTACTAAACCCAGGACCCTGCATTCACTATATCTGGTCTTCCACAGTACACAGAACATGGAAATGCAATTATTTTAGTAAGTATAAACTGCTAAATACCTTTTCTCATGAGCAGTATATAGCAGTCTTGTGACATCTATCAGTGTCTAGCCCAGTACTGGTTAAAGCTTGTAGGAAAAGTTTTAATTCTCCTCTGACTGTCCTATGAGTCTGCATGACCCCTGACTTTGTCTGGACAGTGCTGACTGGCCCTATGCCGATCACATGCACCCTCCTCCAAAAAAAAGAATAAAAAACTCTAGCAATACACACCAAGCTGAGCATGTGCAGAGTGCCCCCAAGGCTCTGTACTATCAGCAGATGGATTGGGGACAGTAAAAGAAGAGGAGGATCAGAAAAGACAGGATCAAATAACCTTTTTTACACAATGCGGAGGATTAATCCCTTAGGTTCCGCAGTGAGTATAACAAGTATGCTTTACAGCATATAGAGACTGATTTTACTGTTGTGGGTTTGGTAACACTTTAAAGAAATAGGAATGGTTCATCATCATGATTTAAACCGATTTTTAAAATGGTTTTGTGGCCTGTAGCATGCCAGAGATATGTATGACCTAATTATATCCGATGTAAAAAGAGTACAAGAGTACACAGATGCAAAATACTATAGGAAATTGTCTTTGGATGAGAATTAAACAGACATGAATTCAGCCTCTGAGGACAAGGGATATATTACTAAAGTTATTGTGTGTTTTGTATAGCATCAGGGCCGCCATCAGGGGGGTACAGCCCACACACTTGTAAGGGGCCCGAGAGTCTAGAAGGGCCCGGCTGTCTGGCGGGGATGAGAGAAGCCAGGGAGGGGTGCATGTGAGCTCCTTGGCTGCGCTGGCTTTCAGAATGTGTGCGAGTCAGCAGCTGCTGCTGTGTCACTGACAATGGGCTCTTTGCTGCCACCTCTGGTAAATTCCAGCATGTGCAGTCATTGTGTGTTTTGCACAAGAGCTGGGACCAGGACAGTAAAGTAAAGAAGAGGTCTGAGAACATACAGGTGTGAGGGGGTCTGAGAACATACAGGTGTTAGGGGGTCTGAGAACATACAGGTGTGAGGGGGGCTGAGAACATACAAGTGTGAGGGGGTTGAGAGAGAACATATGTGAAGAAGAGCTGCGAGCGTACAAGTGTGACTGGGGCTTCGAACTTACAAGTGTGAGGGGGGTCTGCGAGCGTACAGCTGCTGGTTTGGGATATCTCTTTTGGGCAAAATATAAATATGAAATCACTGATGACTTATAATACACTGTTCATTTTTATATATGACGTAAGTGTTTAAATAAAAGGTGTGTGCACGGAAGGACTTGATGGGATGGCTAGTGGGACGGCCAGTGGGCAGGCCCTGGGGAATGTTGGCGGTCAAGCCTGGGGGGGGGCCCAGGCCTAAAGCTGTCTAAGGGGCCCCACAATTTCTGATGGCTGCCCTGTATAGCATACATTCTGATGTTACTATTCATTGGAAGATCAAACAAATGCAGAATGAGTCTACCTATGAATTTTCCCACAGGATAGCTACTGTTCTGGAACTTTTCATTGGTAATAGTCTTGCATTTGAGTGTGGAGACCTGTAACATACAAGCATGATTTTAGATGCTTTAAATGAGGGTATCAGGGAAAGCATTTTATTAGTTACTCCAAATCCTCATGATTTAAATGACATATTGTTAAGAACAGATCATTTATGAAGAAAATCAAATAAGCGGGCTGAAAAATTGATGTAGGATGAAAAGATAAAATTGAATCCAAACAGCCAGGGGGGGTATACCAGGTCAAAGACTTGTGATATTAATGTACAAAGCAAAGCAAATCACAATATTAAAGCGGACCTTCAGTCATTTTTTTCAACTTTCCATCTATTAAATCTTCTGCCCTGTTTTTTTTTTAACTTTGGATAGTACATTTTTTTTCTGCCAGTAAATACCTTATACAGCCCACTTCCTGTTTCTTGTCTGGTCACTAGCCTAGGCTTATGAGATCATGCAAATTATTGGAAGCAAATGCAAATCTTCACAAACAGTTGAAGAGATTACAGGGTGTCATAAATGTAGGTATAGCAGAAGGTGGAGATTCTTCAGATCTGTTTTTGAATGCAAATTATACCTGTATGGTAAGTGGGGGTAAATTAGAAGGGAACTGTAAAAATGTAAATAGTACTTTGTTTTACCCATCAAACACAATGTTTATGGACTGTATTATTGAATCTTGGAGAGTTTTTTATCTTTCAGATGTTGAAGATCTGTAAATCTTTATGGCCAGAAATACTTGTTTGCAAGTGAATTAAAGAAGCACAGAAGTTTCTGACATTGTTTGCTAGTGGGGGAGAAAAGGTTGCTCTGGATAGACAATCAAATGTGATATTTTGTGTTGATATCAATATACAATGAATTACAAGGACTTTAAAAATAATGGACTCTCTAAGTATTTATCAACTAATCGACTTTATATTGTGACTTTTTTCTACATCCCTACTGTTTTTTTTCTTATCTATTTTTCTTTAATATTTGATTTTCATTATGTTTTATTTCTTGTATGTTTATCTTAAAACCAAAGAACCATTTAAACCCAATAATCATGACATCAGTATATACAGTATGTAACATCTAAGGTGAGAGGCTACACAATGGCTTTGCATAGCACAACTTGGTGTCTGAGTATTTGCACATTGATGCTCAGACTGGGTAGAATCACATAGGTTGAGGATATGATACTTTGGGTGGTTTTCTCTAAATGTATCACTCTAGCTGTACTTTGAATTTTGTTGAAACAGATGTTTATAATATGCTGAAGGCTATGACATATATGGATGTAAATAACTTTCTACCTTTTATGATAAAGATAGGGGCAAGAATTTCTACTTCTGTTTTGTCTGGACAGCTGATTTGATAAACATTTAAAGCTGATACTATCTGAACCATCTTGTGGTCCCGTTCAGTGGAATTATGGACTGAATGATCCGATAAACTGCTTTAGTGAAGGCAATGTGGGGACAGCCTACAGCAAATTATGAAAGCAAAATGTTGCTGGCAGAGGTTTCATTTTGGACTCATGGTGAAGAATGCTAAAACTGAACAATTCATCTTTAAATGTGAACCCCTGAGCCTGGATATGGAGAAAAATGTTGGATTTATGTGGATTGTAGCTCCTAGAGCAGTGACACCAAGCAATACGTTTCATGAGATGGTGAGAGATGACTTGTGTAACAAAGTCAAACCCAGGACTAGCCTATGACATCAGCCTGTCTTTATGAAATACACAATAGCCTTGTGTAGACTTGAGGAGAATCTTCAAATTATGATATGGCCTAACAGCTACTGTATATGGGTCACTGATATTTACCAAATTCTTTGCTTGTCATGGTCTGAAGTCATATTAGCTAATAACTGTTTCATGGGATATTTTAAAGGCTGGTGAAGAGAGATGTAACAAGTTTCAATTTCATATTTTATATGAACCATTGTGAAGCATCCATTACCTCAAATTTGCAATATGCAACCCTTCTATTGGATAATATATGTTTGCTGTTATGTGGATCAGTTCTGGTTAGAACCAATCCAAGTTGGGGAAGTAAGTGTGTTGTAGACAAGTAGACAAACAGGCAGACAAAGTTCTTTAGATCACTAGCCAGTGATCTCTTTAATTGGACCCTTGAGTGACTCTCTTAGAACGAAGGGGTAGCCAAAAGAACCAGGCCCCTAGATCTTTGGTCTGTACTTAGAGGAATCAAAGAAGTCTCAAACAGATCCTCTCAGGCACGGCTCTCCTTCAGTCAGTTCTTCAGAAGTACCAGGGCCATTCTTCCATTTCAGCTTCAGGCCCTCAGGTCACCAACCCAGAGCTCAGGTGTTCCCTCAAAATATAGGCCAATCCCAGCATGCTCAGGGGCACCTCCCCTATAATTGGCCGAGACTGCATATATATTCATGCTGCCTATTTGCCTATCTCCCACCCATGTACCAGAAAGCTCTACTAGTTTCTAAAAGGTGGGAGGAGCCCAAGCAAACTCAGCATCACCAGAACATAAGGATCAGTCCTAGCTAATCAATTGCTGCATTCTATTATGGAGAAATGCTTGAAGATAGATTTGCCTCTAGCCCCACCGTTAGCCAGAGGGGCAAACTACGCTAGTCTAACTATTTACAACTTGACACCTATCCTAGGAGGCTGCTACATGGGCTACTTTACCAAAGGGGCTGAGAGCACCTGTCTGTAATGGCCCTTTGCTGAACTAGTGACATACTGCTAGTTCCACCAGTAGTGAGCAGAAGGTGCTGTACAAAGGAACCAAGTTTGTGAAGGAGGAAGGAAGAAGACGATTTGTGTAAATAGGGAGGAAGTTATCCCTTTGTTCTGTGCTTGTACATTTTCAAGTTGGACATCCCATAATTTCTCTACCCCATCCAAGTTATCACCCCCTAATAGAGACATCAAAACAAGCCAAGGACTGATTTTCTGTGTTGGAGTGAATAAAGAAAATGCTATGAGACTGGTATGCAGCGGGGGGGGATCCTAACTCAGCAGCTCTTAAGAGGGGTGTGCTACATAACCTTCCTTTTTTTCTCAGTTGGTTTGTAAGTAGGGATGAGCTTCGACTTCGAGTCAAACTCATGTTCGACTCGAACATCGGCTGTTCGCCAGTTCGCCAAACAACTAACAATTTGGGGTGTTCGCGGCATATTCGAAAAACGCGGAACACCCTTTAAAAGTCTATGGGAGAAATCAAAAGTGCTAATTTTAAAGGCTTATATGCATGGTATTGTCATAAAAAAGGGGACCTGGGTCTTGCCCCAGGGGACATGGATCAATGCAAAAAAAAGTTTTAAAAACGGTCGTTTTTTCGGGAGCAGTGATTTTAATAATGCTTAAAGTGAAACAATAAAAGTGTAATATTCCTTTAAATTTCATACCTGGGGGGTGTCTATAGTATGCCTGTAGAGGGGCGTATGTTTCCCGTGTTTAGAACAGACTGACAGCAAAATGTCGGTCCAACAATGCACATAAAAGTTCATTGATAAAAAGGGTATGGGATTTCCCCACAGGGGAACCCCGAACCAAAATTTAAAAAAAAATGGCGTGAGGGTCCCCCTAAATTCCATACCAGGCCCTTCAGGTCTGGTCTGGATTTTAAGGGGAATCCCGCACCAATTTAAAAAAAAAAAAATGGCGTGGGGTCCCGCCAAAAATCCATACCAGACCCTTATCTGAGCATGCAACCTGGCAGGCCGCAGGAAAAGAGGGGGGATGAGAGAGTGCCCCCCCTCCTGTACCATACCAGGCCACATGCCCTCCCCATGTTGATGGGGACAAGGGCCTCACCCCCACAACCCTTGCCCGGTGGTTGTGGGGGTCTGCGAGCAGGGGGGCTTATCGGAATCTGGGAGGCCCCTTTAACAAGGAGACTCCTAGATCCTGGCCCCCCCTGTGTGAAATGGTAAGGGGGTAAAAAAGTACCCCTACCATTTCACAAAAAAGGTGTCAAAAATGTTAAAAATGACAAGAGACAGTTTTTGACAATTCCTTTATTTAAAGTCTTCTTCTTTCCATCTTCTTTCTTCTATCTCCCCTGGGGCAGGACCCAGGTCCCCAAACACTTTTTATGACAATAACTTGCATATAAGCCTTTAAAATTAGCACTTTTGATTATTCATGTTCGAGTCCCATAGACTTTAACAGTGTTCGTGTGTTTGAACAAATTTTTTGCCTGTTCGCATGTTCTGGTGCGAACCGAACAGGTAGGGTGTTCGGCTCATCCCTATTTGTAAGCATCCAAGGTGCTTCTTGATTGTTAATTGTTGCCTTAGTGCACCTCCGTGTGTTAGATCCTAAACACAAAGGGAACAGTCCAACTGCCCTCTCCAGCTCCTGGTCCTCTAGCAGTTCAAGGGTGACCTGCAGCATCCCTCAAAGAGCATCTGACTTTGGTAGCTTGGATTTTTGTCATCTGCTTGAATCTATTCACTCCGCAGGAACGTCTTTAGCCCTGTCATATTTTTCTCCCTCCTCTGCTCTTTCCAGGAAGAAGTTTTCCAACTATGCTAAGTTTTATGGATAAAACCCCCCTGCCCTGATAGCTGACTCAGAAGACAAGGGCTGCAAGCGTACTGCTACACCCACTCCTCTAGAGTTTATCTGTGACATTCCAGCACCTGCAGCAGCCTCTGTGCAGTCAGCTGTGGATTATGAAGAATCTCACTATTCCTTCTTGGATACGTTTGTGCCTGAGGAAACATTGGCTGACATTGCAAGAGAGATTTGGCTTGAGAGTTCTAGGTCTGATGGTAGTCTCTCGCAAGGCAGTTTAATTTTCTCACTTTCATTCCAGAGAATTGCAACTCATTATTCTGGCTGCATGGGACAAAAGGTTCCAATCACTGGATTTACCTGTATGCCTGACACTCAGAATCAGGTTGTCTCTGACCTGGTGGCTCACTAACCCAGCCCTGGATTCTGAGAGGTCCTTTCTGTCGGTGTTCTGTAACAACAGAAGCCAGCCTGACAGGCCTTGGGGGGACCTAGACACCTTGACAGTGCAGGGGACTTGGTCACTGGATTTGGTAGTTCCATGACACCAGGTCTTTGCCGGACCTACTTACTGAAGGCAACAATCTTACCCCATCCCAACAAAAAGCTTTGCTGAGGTTAACTAAAAATGAAAAAAATATTATAAAATCATCAGATAAGGGGGGGTTCAGTAATTATGGATTGATTAAAATATATCAAGATGTGCATGGATATTATAAATAACATAAGAATGGTATAGACGTATACCGGAAACACAAATTGAGACGACCTATCAGAAATTTAGGGAGATCATAGCAAGAGCATTTATGGCGGATCTAATAAATAAAAATACATATGAATTCCTTAATGTCCAATATCCACTCATATCAACGTTCTATTCCTTACCGAAGGTACATAAGAATAGGGATACTCTGCCCGGTCAACCTATAGTGTCCGGAATAGGGTGTATCTCTGGAAAAGCTAGCAAATTAATTGATGACTATTTAAGTCCATTTGTTACATTTTTACCTTCCTATGTACAGGAAACTAGGGATCTATTACATTTCTGGATGACATCATTGTGCCACCCGAGGCTTGGCTTGTTACAATTGATGTTGAGGCCCTGTATTGTTCAATACTTCACATGAAGGGAACAACTATGACTGCAGAGTTCTTGAAAGAGAGAGAGATAAAACCATGTGGCGCTATAACTCCTTTGTTTTAGAATTGCTTGAATATGTCCTGTCAAGGAACGTCTTTGTGTTTAATGGCTCCCACTACCTCCAGGTGCAGGGGGTCACAATAGGGACTAAATGTGCCCCATCGTATGCAAACCTGTACCTGGGAGGGTGGGAGTGATCAGTGTTCTTTGGTGCTGACTCGTCAATGTACCTGTGCCATGTTATGTCGTGGTACAGGTACATTGACAATATTTTGAGGAACTCAGTGACTTTATGACATGAATCGGCCAAAATACAGATGAATATGAATTTTACTATGGAATCTGTTCAACGTAGAGACACCTTCCTGGATAGTCATATTCTAAAAGGACTGGACGGGAGTCTTACTACAGATCTGTATCGTAAACCAACTTCAGCCAATACGATCCTCTACGCTGCTAATGGCCATCCAGAGGCACTCAGGAACAGCATACCATATAGTCAGTCTTTGAGACTAAAAAGAAATTGCAGTCCAGAGGAGGAGGATTTCCTATTTCAGGCCAGGGATTTACAAACACGCCTCCTAAGGAGAGGCTATAGAAAAAATGCTTAAAGAAAGCTTTCAATAGAACGAAGGAGAGGTCTCGTCAATTACTTCTGTATACTCATTGTAAAATAGACCTATCGAAGAGCAAAATCCCTAGAGGGACCATCTAACTCATAGTCATTTACATTTATAATCCCTTGGAATCAAAAATGGAAGGGTACATACACCTGTGGGAAATGTTATTATTGCAGTTGGATATGGAAAGCAAGAACAATCCACTAGCCAACGGACAATTGTGGACTCCAAAGGAAGCCATCAATTGTCAAATAGTAGGTGCAGTCTATTATATGGAATGCCAATGTAAAGCATTTTACGTTGGGAAGATCAAAACACCCTTCCAAAAAAGTATTAGAGATTGTGTTTATGAAATAAAAAATGGCAAAGTGGAATCGGCAATTAGCCACCATATTGGCCTATATCATAATTTCGAGTTGGATTTCATGAGGTTTTTTGCTCTTGAATATGTAAAGGGATCCTCCAGAGGTGGGGACATTGACAAACGTCTCCTGCAGTTGGAGACCCAATGGATTTTTCGATTGCAGGCAACAAAATCACCAGGTTTAAATGAACAGATTAGTTTTAAACCATTTCTCTAGGAATTCTTCTCTTCCTGAGATTTCAGTAGGATGACAATTCCATCCTGCCTTGATGGGTTGTTGGCTGTAGATATTTATGAATGAAAGAAAGGGTTCAAAAAAGTTTCTGTTTTTGTCTATGATCTAAGACGAGTTATGGACATAGGAATAAATGTACACTGAGTATTCAACATTGGGTACACATTCCTTTTAATGCATGTAGATTTGGAGATATTCTGTTCTATGGGGTGGGCTCGAGTTTGTTTATTTTGGGAGGGTCTTGTCCCCCTTCCTGCTAGGGTCATTGGGGATTGGGGAGGATGTCTAGTCTTGTGTCCAGTGAATATGTGAGCTTATACTGGTTTTATAATTCATTTTTAAAGCACTAAATGGTGTTATTGATTTAGTGATATACATTATTAGATAAGGAGCTGTCAGAACTATTGGGGTTAAAAATAATTTATTTCTAGGCTTATGCATATGATATATGATTATATATATATATATATATATATATATATATATATATATATATATATATATATATATATATATATATATATATAATTTCATGAGCAACTCAGAAGCCATTTTGTGCTATTTTTTTTCCTAAGGTGAATGGGAGTTCATGATTTTAAACAAGGTTTCTTACAAGAAGATTTTCAGGGCTTATCTTAGTTTCTCTCAGATCGTAAATTCTGAAATTCCGTCAGCCAGATAGATAAGAGGAAAACCAAGAGGGCTAATGTTTATATTATAATGAGACCAAGGTCTCATGTTTCAAATGAACAATGAACAAACACGTATATTTTTTTCCTTTCCATGACTGAGAGAAGGGGCTTATTTAAAAGCTATTTTATGAACCAAGTATTTTTCCCTATAAGCAATTGTATTAGCAATAATTCCTATTGTATTATTATTACATTATTATAATAGGGCAAATATATGCATACTTAATTGGATAATCTCACTCATTTGGATTTATGTATTTTTACAATGTACCACATTTATTCGTTATATTATTGGTTGTTTATACCCATTGAAATATATTATTAAGAGAAGGATGGCATATTTTTAACCATATTAATAGTTTTAAATGAATAGGAATTCTATGTCTGAAACTACCTATAAAATGGTTATTGCCTGTCCAGTCACAAATGATCTAACTACTAAGGTATTTAGAACAAGAGTTAATCAACTTATCTAAACTTACTACATCCATATATTTTCCAGCCAGACTACAAGTCTAGCAATCTGACATATAAATGACATCTTAGAATAGTTTATAGTGTTTATTTATTTTTTAAGCTAAAGTCAAAGGTTATTTGATGAGATTTGTGACATGTTAAAAAACATTCCAATATCATTTTTAGGCCTGTAATGCCACCTTGTGGTAGTGGTGTAAAGGAAAACACTGCCCCTAGTGGTAATTATGTGTAAGGGTCCGATATTGCCCTTATAGGTATGGTGCAGGAAATGACATGTGTTTGACGTCATTCACGACGTGAAAGGCATATCTATACCTACTCTTTGGGGGGATAAGAGATGCATATGGATAGCAGAGGGGGACGGAGGGCTAAGATCAGAAACAGAGGATAATGGAAAGATCAAAGGAAGGGACAGATGTCCATTTGAACACACAGCTGACATATCTCAATCAAAAGAGCTAAAAAGTTTTGGCAAAGTATAGATCTTATTTTTCTTTATGCAAATGATTATTTGAACATATATTGGCTGGACCATTAAAATCTTTGTAGCATAAATTGGACTTGGATTATTTCTAACAGCAGTATGAGATAGTTTTGTTCCAATTAAAAAGAGAAATACATATTGTTGTATGTCTCAACACAGTTACATTTAAAGCTAATTGAATGCCTTAGTTATGATGTATGTTTAAATATAAAATGCTTTAGAGATCAATCTTTACCTGAAAAATAGGTCTTAGTTAAATCATCAAGCTCTGTGCACAGTATAACATTTTGTCCGTGTGCTTTTAAAGTTTGAGCTTGCCAGGTCTGTTTGTTTGAGGGAGATAATGAGTCAATGTCATCACTTGTTTGTTTTCTTGGTCTGCGAAGCCACTGAGAAACTGTTAACCATTTACATAGCACTTATTAAGTTTTAAGACATTGCCATTTTAAAAAGAGAGCTTGTGGTTATTGTCTCATGATCTGTATTACTCATATTATTGATATTTTAAATTATATTCTGTGTTTATCACCAGTTATGTTTTGATATTATTTTGCACTGATTTTTAGTAAATTAATATATATATTTTTGCACAATATTGTATTCCTTTCTGTCTTCAAATTAGCGCAGATAAACTAATTTGAAACATTGGGTGATTTGTGGAAATACGTGGAAATCTCCTCCTAAATCATAGATTTTTGCTTATTTCCGTAAATATAAAAACTGTTTAATATTTCAGTTTAAATACCCTGACAGAGCTTTTTGGATATGCTGGTGGTATGTACTTACTAACTAATTTGAAATCTAGTAATTGGTAGTTTCCAAATCCTGCTATTTTCAATTAATACAAGATGGCAATACCGAGTAGGCTATGTATATACGCAGAGTTTTTGGCATGATATTATGTATGGTGGCTACTAGATGGCAACAATGAAGGATTTGGTATGCAGTATACTTTAATTACATATGACACACTATATATGATACATGGTTTCCAGTCTGTGAGGTCGAGGTGGGACAAGACGGTATTGTTTGCCCTGGCATGTTGACTGCCTTTCAGGCTGTGTTTTGGACGTTGTTAGGCCGTGGCCGCACATTCCACCATTACTGCGCATGCCCGAAGTGACAGCGCATGCACAGTAGCATATTCGGCAACATCAGGCTCACAGCTGATTCAGCTGAGCTCTGATGCTATAGGGGGGCGTTTTTGGCATAAATTCCACACTATTTAAGGGTGGTATGATTGTGAGCACATGTGGGTCTTCATTTGGAGGTACTATCTCTGTGATGGCAGTTGTATCCAGCTTGAATTAGGTGAATAGTGTGGACGGCTTGGTTTTGAAATCCTGCCTGTTACAAACAAGGTATTTTGAATTGTCTTGGAGTCTGATTAGATGGTATAGGATGCATAGGCTTCCTGGATATGTATATGAGTGTTGTTTCTTTTATGCTATTCCAGATCTGATGTTTTACCTTATATCCCGGCCACTGGAATCTGCCTACCTTTCTGTTCATGGATTTTAACAGAGGTGATCTCTTCTAGGTATGTTTCATAGAACTGGCTAGTTAATGTTTGTAGTGGAGGATATGTGGTAGAGGTGTGTCATCTACCATCATTTTTTCTTGTTTTAGTACCTCATGGCCAAATATAAGACCAAACAGCCTTGATTGCCAATCCCTATGTATTGGACCCTTTCTTTGGCTCTTTGGATAAACTTAGACAGACGCCTGGGATAGCTTATAGTGTACCTTATAGTGCACTGGCAGGAATGTGTAATGCCCTTAGGGGGCTTTCCAAAGTCAATATATACCAGATGTAAGTTTTTTAAACTACTATGTATAAACAGAACTATTGTGATATGCATTAATCATGTACAGTGCCTTGCAAAATTATTCACCCCCTTGGCATTTTTCGTGTTTTGTTGCCTCACAAAATGGAATTAACATGGATTGTTTGAGGATTTACATCATTTAATTTACAGAACATGTCCACAACTTTGAAGATGTTTTTTTTTTTATTGTGAAGCAAACAACAAATAGGACAAAATAACAGAAAAAGTCAATGTGCATAACTATTCATCCCCCTAAAGTCAATACTTTGTAGAGCCACCTTTTGCGGCTATCACAGCTCCAAGTCGCTTTGGATAACTCTCTATGAGCTTGCCACATCTTACCACTGGGATTCTTGCCCATTCCTCCTTGCAAAACTGCTCCAGCTCCTTCAAGTTGGATGGTTTGTGCTTGTGAACAGCAATCTTTAAGTCTGACCACAGATTTTCTATTGGCTTGAGGTCTGGGCTTTGACTAGCCCATTCCAACACATTTACATGTTTCCCCTTAAACCACTCAATTGATGCTTTAGCTGTGTGTTTGGGATCGTTGTTCTGCTGGAAGGTGAACCTCTGTCCTAGCCTCAAGTCACACACAGAGTGGTACAGGTTTTGCTCAAGAATATCTCTGTATTTAGCCCCATCCATCATTCCATTATCTCTGACCAGTTTCCCAGTCCCGACTGCTGAAAAACATCCCCACAGCATGATGCTGCCACCACCATGTTTCGCTGTGGGGATGGTGTTCTTTGGGTAATGTGATGTGTTGTGTTTCCGCCAGACATAGCGTTTTCTTTGATGGCCAAAAAATTAAATTTTAGTCTCATCAGACCAGAGCACCTTCCTCCATACATTTTGGGAGTCTCCCACATGCCTTTTCACAAACTCAAAATGTGCCATTTTGTTTTTTGCTGAAATTAATGGCTTTCTTCTGGCCACTCTGCCATAAAACCCAACTCTATGCTTATTGTCGTCCTATGTACATATACTCCAGTCTCTGCTGTGGAACTCTGCAGCTCCTCCAGGGTTACATTAGGTTTCTGTGCTGCCTCTGTGCTGTCCATGAGTTTTGGTGTGCGGCCATCTCTTGGCAGGTTTGCTGTTGTGCCATGTTCTTTCCATTTGGTTATGATAGATTTGATGGTGCTCCTAGGGATCATCAAAGATTTGGATTTTTTTAGAACCTAACCCTAACTTGTACTTCTCAACAACATTGTTCCTTACTTGTTTGGAGAGTTCCTTGGTCTTTATGGCAGTGTTTGGTTAGTGGTGCATCTTAGGTGTTGCAGCCTCTGGGGCCTTTCAAAAAGGTGTGTATATGTAATGTCAGATCACGTGCCACGTAGATTGCACACAGGTGGACATCATTTCACTAATTATGTTACTTCTGAAGGTAATTGGTTGCACCAGAGCTTTTTATGGGCTTCATAACAAAGGGGTTGAATACATACGCATATGCCAGTTATCAGTTTTTTATTTCTGAAAAATTGTTTTATGTATATAGTTATCTAAATTTACTTCACCAATTTAGACTATTGTGTTCTGAGTCATCACATATAATTCAGATAAAAAAAAAATTGAACTAAAGGCTGTAATGTAACAAAATGGGTAAAGAGCCAAGGGGGTGAATACTTTTGCAAGGCACAGTATTTGTGACTATATATTATCTGTATTTATTTTGTTTCCTTTACAGCAATTCTACTACATTCATTCCCCTCCATAGAAAACCCCTTGAAGAAGCTGACAGGCAAAACGTGCTGGGTTGTGCGTCTCCTCACATATGTGTAATGGTGTCTGCCATGGCTATCCATGATTGTGTGCATATATGTTTATAGAGGAACTACTACTTTTTGGAAAAGGGGAAGTCTTTCCTATTATAGAGTCATGCTGTAAAAAATGTTTGTTTCTTATGTCTATTTGGTATAGACATAATTGTACCATTTATAACTTAAATAAAATGGAATTTTAAATATCATGTTGCAAGATCTATCATTCCAGGAGGAGGTTTCAGAATCTAAAACGTCGCAATATTTTGTTGTCTTTTGTTGTGTAATTGGTCACTGAAAGAAGCTTATCTTTCCCTAAATGCTGGACTCCTTGACTACATGGTTATCTGACCAGGATTTGTTCAGATAGCAGCAGTGTACATCAACCATAGGGGAGGAACCAGGAATGTGCTGGAAGAGAATAAGCACAAATACTGGTTTAGGCAGATTTTCACATTACAACATTATCCACCATTCACATTCCAGGTGTAGACAATTGGCAGGTTGACTTTCTTGGCCTGCAACGCCTGTACCCAGGGGAATACTCCCTACACCTAGAAGTGTGAAACAGGTGGAGGACGCCAAAGTTGGACCTCTAGCCTCCAGGATTAACAACAACCTGAACACGTTTGTATCAAAGTCCACAGATCCTTTGGCAGAGACAGTGGGCAATCTAATTACTTTGTGGGACCAGTACAAGCTGATCTATTCCTACCCCACTCTGAAACTTCTTCCTTGGCTACTGCATATTATTGATTTTTATCACATGGATTGACCCAGACAGATGTGGTACCTCATCAGACCTCTGGTAGCCCACCTTGTGTGCTCTTCCAGATTGTCCAGATCTTCTGTTCCAATGTCAGTTTTACCACCCTGCTTTATGGCCCATGGCTTTGATGGCATGGCTGTTGGAGCTCAGTTCCTAGGAGACAGGGATATTTCGGACTCAGTTATTCCTACGTTTCTAAAAGCTAGGAAGTTCACTTTATGCAAAGTCTACTGTTGCATATGGAAAACATACTTTACCTGGTGATAGGCAAGAAAAATGTAATCTCAGGCAATAGTCTTTGTGACGAATCCTTACCTTTCTTCAACCTAGTCCAGATTAAAAATTGGTCTTAAGTACTTATTAGTACTTATTATTTGAAGGACAAATCTCAGCTCTCATGCTCTTTTTTCAGAGACTGTTTTCTTCTTGTTATCTAGTGAAGGCCTTTGTACTGGAGTCACTCGTATGGTACCACAAGTACAATCTCCAGTGTATCTCTTAGCCTGGTTCCATCAGCTGTTCAAAGATCTGTCTTCGAACATATAAGAGATGTTCCACTGTCCACTCAAATTAACAAGGTGATATTTCTCATTGCCATCACCTCTGCTAGACAAATCTGAAGAGGCATCCTTATCTTTTAAAGATCCTTGTCTTGAGGCCTAAAGCCTCCTTTCTTCCTAAAAGGGTTTCTACCTTTCACCTTAGTTAGGATGTTGTACTTCCATCTCTCTGTCCAACTCCTGTTCCTCCAAAGGAGATTTTCCTTCATTCTTTGGATTTGGTATGAGCTGTTCAGTTTTACCTCTCAGCTAAAGCTTGCTTCAAACAGTCTGACTCTCTCTTTGTCATTCCTGAGGGTCCTTAGATGTAAAAACTTGCTTCTCACTCCACATTTTCTCATTGACATTGACAAATCATTATACAAGCCCAATAGCTTAAAGAGGAGTTCCACCCAAAAGTGGAACATCCGCTTATCTGCACATTTGGCACCTTTCGGGGGACAGGGGGGAGGGGGTACCTGTTTTTGACAGGTACCCTGTCCCCACTCCTGTTGGACCTTGCCACAGTGAGGTACATCAGAAGTTCGCCCCCCCTCCTCCTCTCTCCTCCTTCCTCTGCTGCCGGACCAGTAAGAGAGTGCAGCGTACTTCATGCATGCACAGTAGGGTTCCCTCACCGGCAATGGCCGTGACAGGACCCGGCAGCTGAGGGAAACATCGCATGGGGTGCCGACATCACTGGATTCCAGGACAGGTAAGTGTCCTAATTTTAAAAGTCAGCAGCTACAGTATGTGTAGCTGCTGACTTTTAATTTTAGGAGGGGGGGGGACTCCGCTTTAAAGAAAAGGTTTTACCTTTTTCCAGTGAAGGTGCACTAGTAGATTGGTGGGTTCTTCCTGCGTTTTCCTGCATCAATCATCTGTTTCCCACATTTGCAAGGACACATCTGATCTTCTGTTCACAGGTTTTCTAAGTTTTAATAAGTGGATATTCAAGCTTCTACTGATGCAAGCTTTGGGCATAATATCCTGCAGGAAGTTCTATATGAGCAGTCAGTCTCTTGTGTTTACATTACTTGTTTTCTTTTTGTGAGAGTAAGCATTGTTGTTTGCTGTTTTTCCCACTCCACAGTCGGACTGTTTTGGGATGTCCCAGTGGTCTCAAATTCAACTGATACCGTGTCCCTTGATGGACGTGTAGGCAGGTGCAGTCTACTTTCTCCACTGTAGGTGGCACTCGTCCCTGGCGGCATTGTAGTTGGAGAGGAAATTAAGAGGAAAATGGTTCTCCTATGGTTTCCTGGGTCACTGGGGAAAGGTTCCAGATAAGTAGGGAAATGATAGGGATACGCCATCCTTCCTGGAAATCTCCCTATTTAGGTATGGACTGGCCAGGCTAGATTCTGCCCCAATAGACAGACACTGTTGGCACACCTGAGACCTGCACTGCTACACACTGCTGTTATATACTGTGAGTGTTCTGAGTGAGATGACTTCCCACCGGGTTTGTTGTGAATCACTGGATTCTGCATTAATACAAGTTCTGTTCTCTGTAACTGGAGTGTTTATGCTGCCTCAACACACTGCACCTCCCCACACTTAGAGGCAGTCAGCAAGATATGTTCCTTGTTGCCGTGGGTGCAGAAAGAGGAGCAGGTACTATCATGGCACCTCTAGGATTGGCTCTGGCTCTGGTGCCCAAGTTTATTGGTTCCAACATTCCTCTGGCTAAGTGGGAGAAGAGACTTGAAAGTGCTGTGTGCCTGTACCAGGTTCCCACCCAGCTGATTGCAAAGCAGGCTATTAACTCTTTGGAGTATGACACCCACCGAGCAGTGAAGGCATTGCCAGAAGAAGATCTGGCAACCTTAGAATAAATCGTGACACACCTAGAGGGCCTGTTCAGAGAGAACTTGATGTTCCCAGAGCTGAGGCACAGATTTTTTGTTTAGAGGCAGCAGGAGGACGAGAGCCTCACTCACTTTGCGATAGCATTCCAAAACCTCTGGAAACACCTGAAGAAGAGGGATGCACACCGCTGTGCCCATATGCCCAGTTAGAAGGGCCCTACTGGAGTGAATCAGAGCACATCACGCCATCTCTTTTCATGATGTGGTAGTGGAAGTGGTTGTGAGGGAGCAGGAAGATGCGGAAGCAACTGTGGCAAATATAAAATGAAAAGAAATATAAATAAAAATAATGATAAAAATAATAACAATAAAAAAAATAAAACCAAAATTAAAAATAAAATTAAATTTAAAATCAATAATCCTCTATGAAACAGTTAAAAGCTAGCTCTACGTTCAATCCATGTGGTTTCATCGTATTGAATTTAAAAATCCAGTGAGTTTCATTTTTTGATATTTCTCTTCTTAAATTAGAGTTTCTCCAATTTCTGTCTCTCTTGTCTATGGCATAAAATTTCAAATACTTTGGGTTTCTATTATAAATGTCCCTGAAATGTTTTGAAACGCTGTGGTATTTGAACCCCTTTTTTTATATTCCTGATGTGTTCTCCTATTCTGATGTTAGGTTGTCTAGTTGTTCTCTCCACATACTGCAATCAGCAGCTGCATTCCAATATATATGTTACATGGGTGTTGCTGCAAGTGATCAGTTTGTCAATATTATATTTTAATGCAGTTGTGTTTGATTGGAATTCTGTGGTTTTCCTATTCCCTTTATTTGTGGTTCTACATGGTTTACACTTTCCACATCTATAGAATCCCTTATCATCAAAGAAGGTCACCATTTTTTTGCGGGGGTCGGGCACATTTTTAACAATTACGTCTCTAATTCATCTTGCTCTTCTATATATGAACTTGGGTCTGGGTGGTAAGATCTTGCTCAAATGTGGATCATTGTAAATAATTGGCCAGTTCTTTTTTATTATTTCCTCTAGTATTTTGTATTCAGTGTTATACCCAGTTATGAATGGCACCTCACTATTTTCCTTTATTTCTCCATGTTTTTTAGTACCTTTTTTCTTTATTTTTATTCCTATCAGTGTTTCCCACCTTTAGTCTAGTACAGTATATTCCAATTCTTTTCTACCATAACTTTTGTCTACAAATCTCTCAATTAATATATTTGTCTGTGCTAGATAGTCGCCCATCTGATCACGGTTATGCCTTATTCTAATGAATTGGCCTTTGGGAATGGCCCTTTTCCACTGGGGATGGTGGCAACTACTAACTAGTCTGTATCCATTATGGACTGTATCCTTGAAGTGTGTTTTAGTATTTAATCTTCCCCCATTTTTGAAAATTTCCAAATCAAGAAAATTTATAGTTGTATAATTTGTGTTCACAGTAAATTTGATGCCATACGTAAATGTTTCCCATTTGTTAAGGAATATGTTGGCCACACTTGGTGCATATTTGTTTCCCCTACCTACCTCCTTTATTTGCTTAAAGTATTTGTGTTTGTGCCAGGAAAAAAAACATTTCCCATAGCCATCCTAAGGCCCTCGAGTATAAACCTTCTTTGTTTCAATTTTAAATCTGACTGATTTTTTAAGGCCCAAGCTACCGCTGCTAGTGCATCTGTTTGTTTTATGCTCGTATAGAGTGACTCGACGTCTATGATGATGAATATCTCCGATTCATCTATATGTACCCTTTTGAGTATGTTAATTATATCCTTACTATCTTTGATAAAAGCCTGCCCCTTCCCTGCCAGGGGTTGTAGGAATACATCTAAATACTCCCCCAACCTGGAATGCACTGAGTCAATACCACTAATAATTGGTCTCCCCGTGGTTTGTTTAATTTTTATGTACTTTCGGGACCTGATATATGACTGGTACTTTTGGTGCCTCTGGTAGTATGTATCTTCCTTCTTTCTTATTAATTATCCAATTTGCAATCCTATTATTTAGAATTTAGAATTTCTAAATAATGGGATTGCATGGGTATAACACTGAATACAAAATACTAGAGGAAATAATAAAAAAGAACTGGCCAATTATTTGCAATGATCCACATTTGAGCAAGCTCTTACCACCCAGACCCAAGTTCATATATAGAAGAGCAAGAAGAATTCGAGACGTAATTGTTAAAAATGTGCCTGACCCCCCCAAAAAATGGCGACCTTCTTTGATCATAAGGGATTCTACAGATGTGGAAAGTGTAAACCATGTAGAACCACAAATAAAGGGAATAGGAAAACCACATAATTCCAATCAAACACAACTGCATTAAAATATAATATTGACAAACTGATCACCTGCAGCAGCACCCATGTAACATATATATTGGAATGCAGCTGCGGATTGCAGTATGTGGGAAGAACAACTAGACAACTTAACATCAGAATAGGAGAACACATCAGAAATATAAAAGGGGTTCAAATACCACAGCTTTTCAAAACAGTCAGGGATATATATATATATATATATATATATATATATATATATATATATATATATATATATATATATATATATATATATATATATATACATATATTTTTAAATTAATTTTAAATAAAAATATTTTTCTTTTCTATTCTTTTTCAACAATAAGTGTTTTATATGGAAGATGTATATATGTAAGGTCTCTCAAGCTGTCTGCTTCTGGATATCACATATAACAAATTTAAATAAACAGTGGAAGAGGGTTTAAAAAGTAATGGCCTTTATATATACGCCATGCAAGGGGATTGCCAATAAGTAAAATGGTGGAGGGTTGGCTTCCGGTCTGGCGGTAAATAGAGCGGGGTAATGATGCGTTTCCGTTTTTTGGTCAGCGACTGGATTGGTTAATTAAACAACAGTAATGGCATAAATACAATTTCCATGATGGCGTACCCAGCTTCCTGATGACGCATGTATGTATGCGAAATGCGTAGAGGCTTCTGGGTAATCACAGACGTCACTTCCTGCCTATGGGCCCATATCAAACTGAGGCTTGGAACGCACGCCGGGTTAGAGAGACGGAACGGTGTGACAGATCCCCAAAAACAAACAGCTGGACAGACTGGGTGCCGATGTTCTGCCGAGAAAGGACCCCTTGGCGTATAATGACCCACCTGTACTACGCACGCGCAGCGCTTGTGCGGTATGAACAACAAGGGAGCCGTCTAATATATCCGAAGCTGAACAGCTGTGAGTGAGCTGTACACAGTGCCTGCGCAATGAGCAGGACATTGTGCCCGACGCTGCCGTACGCTCTTGATGCTGGTGCTACTCTGCAAGGGGCGAGTGTATTACTGTGATATTGTGTAAGGGGCGGATGCTACAGAAGAGGCTGAATATTAAATTACTGTAATCGCACATGAAATTTGCAAAACCCACCCTTAATGTGTTTAAACATGCCGTAATATACCCGCCCCTTGCAGAATAGCACGAGCATCAGGAGCGTGCGGCATTGTCTGGTAGCATTGGGAGCGTCTGGTAGAATGTGGTGTTCAATGTGGTCTTCATTGCGCAGGCATGGTGTACAGCTTACTCACAGCTGTGTATGTTCGGCTATTTTCAGCGGCTAGGTAAGCTTCCTACTGCGCAAGCGCTGCGCCTGCGCAGTACAGGGGGGTCAATATCCGCTGGGGGAACTTTTTCGGCAAGACACCGGTCTTGAGGCACTGCAAAATGTGAGTCTGAATTGTACCTATTTATACATAACACTTTTTAGACAAAATAAATACTTTTTACATACATGTTGCGTTATGATGGATTTTTAATTTTTATGGGACATCATTGTGGCTATGGAAACATGAGGAATATCTAGCGGGTAATTAGCTGGTTTTGGTTCATCTGGGAGTGGTTATCCCAGATGAACCAAAGGCAAATCTCTGTTTAAGCTCTGGTGAGTGCCCTTTTCATAAGGTGGTGGTGGCACTTGAATTGGTGAAAAGATTCAGCACGAAGCACACAGGAGTATTTGAGAACACACAGAATTAATGGAAATGAACTTTGGAAATATCATATATTTATGTTGATATTTGGCACAATATTGGCACATTGCACTTTATAGTAACATCATTGATGATTAATGAATGTTAATTTGGCACTTTAGGTTGAGGTATAAGCTTTTTTTTCATATTATAGTAGTGGTATCGTATTATTGGTATACGCTTAAATCAGTGCAGTTAGCCTCTTTTTCTAAATAAGCGTATATTGATTGGTTTGCGCAAAAGTTATAGCATCTACAAAATAGGGAAAAGATTTATGGCATTTTTATTATTATTTTTTTTTGTCATTAGTAATGGCGGCGATCTGCGATTTTTATTGTGATTGCGACATTGCGGCAGACACTTTTGACACTATTTTGGGACCAGTGACATTTATACAGCGATCAGTGCTATAAAAATGCACTGACTCTTATGTAAATGACACTGGCAGGGAAGGGGTTAAACACTAGGGGGCGATCAAGGGGTTAACTGTGTTCTAACTGTAGGGGGAATGGGCTCAGTAGATGACAGAGATCCCGATCACTGGGAGCAGAAGATCCCTGTCATGTTGCTAGGCAGAACAGGGAAATGCCTTGTTTACATAGGCATCTCCCCGTTCTGCCTCTCCGCGTCATGATCGTGGGCCACCGGTAGACATCAAGTCTGCGGGACCTGCCGGCACGCTCACGCCGGGACGTACAGGTATGCCTATTTGCACAGCCGTGCCATTGTGCTGACGTACATCGTCGTGCGCTAGTCGTCAAGCGGGTAAAAAAAGGACTCAGCCGGTATGACAAAGAAAACCCCGCTACAGTACACAGTACATTCACTCAAACCTTATGTGAAGAGTTCAGTCCAGAGTCATTGCCAGAAAGAATCTGATCCACCAATTGAACTAGGATCAAACTCGACTGTTGAGTTTGCCTCCGGTAGCCACCTCATGTTCTCTCAAGGGACAGGGAGAGGTTCCACAGTTGGAATCCACAGAAATTTAAAGCAGTGGAGTGGGTGCTGATTCAACAGGAGGATCCAGATTTCATAGGGTGCAGCACTTCCTCCTGTGAGTGTCAGAGACTGTCCAACACAGCTCAAGCGATTCTGAGGCAATGGGATTGACTCGAGAAGCAGGACAATGTGCTATAACGCCAGATGCTCATTCCCACCTAACAGAGGGACATCCTACAAATATTGGGCTCCAAATCTGCCGACTACCACATGCTGTATATGGACACTTTGGGGCTGACAGACTCGTCTGGAAGATTGGGTCCAGAAAGTTTGTCATGAATGTGAAACTTACTCGATACATGCTGTAAGTCTCCGCCTGAGAGGACCATGCCAACGCCTATTACCACCTCAGAGCCCCCTGAGCTGGTCACCATGGACTTTTTAACAATCTCCAGCTCGTCCTCAGGATATTGCTATGTCCTAGTTTTTGTTGACCACCTTACCAAGTTTGCGGTGGTGGTCCCCACCAAGGATAAGACGGCCCCAAACATGGCTAAATTATTTTGGGAAAATGTGGTCCAACTCTATGGTTGTCCCAAACAAATACTCTCAGACCAAAACCCAAGCATTGAGTGAGTGATTACAGTATGTCCAAGGTATGCCGCCTAAGTAGTATCAGGAAGTCACATACCACTCCATACCATCCACAGGGTATTGGGGCTTGTGATAGGTACCCTGCTGAGAATGCTACGGACTCTCAAAGGATCCAAGATAGGGGCACCAAGACAGATTGACCAAAATGTGAGGGTTGTGGTGTGGGCCCACAATAATACCATGCACTGGGCTACTGGTCACACGGTCTTCTTTTTGATGTTTGGATACTATGACCAGCTACTGGTGGATCTCCAACTGGGCTCCCTTGAAGAGGTGATGTCCAGGACACCCAGAACCTGGGTGCAGGAGCACTGGGATAGGCTATAGAAAGCCATGCAGGTGGTACTGGATAGACACAAGGACTTGGCTGAGGACCCTGTCCTAAAGTATCTGACATTGTGGGTGTTTGGTGAAAAATACCAAGAACGAGCGAGGTGGTAAACTGGAACCCAAGTGGAGCGTATACTCTATCGGGCTGAACAACAACTCTTTCCTCATCTCAGTGTATTACAAACTCTCAGAGGGACTCAACCCTATCAAGAGACATCTCCACCGCAAGCTGCTGAGGCCCTGTGTACTAAGTGACAACTGTTCCACCAAACTGGCAGGAGATAGAGAAATGTTTGATTCTGTGGATATCCCACCTGTGCAGGAAGTCCTGGTAACTGGTACCTGTCTCCTCTTTTGCTGGAGCCTTCAGCCGCTCCTGATATGTAAATAAGATACCCTCGTTCAGCAACTGCAGACAGTCCAGCCACACCTGCAAGTTCTATGGACATTTCAGAAGCATCTAAGGATTTGGACTTAGACCCAGGTGATGGAGTTATTGAAAGCCCAATTGACCCCAGTCCACCTATGACTCCCAGAAGATGATTACCTGCAACCTGGTTCCCCAGAGGACACTGTTGCCTGCCAACCTTTGCGGTCTAACTGCGGGTAGCTTCCTGCAAGATACTATGATTATGTTGTTTGAACTTGTTCTTGTTAAGCTTTATTTGTGTTCATTGCATTTCTCATGTTGCTCCTTACTGTGTTGAAATGCTGAGGGGGAGTGGGGGGGGAGGTGCAGTCTACTTTCTTTATTGTAGGTGGTGCTCATCCACAGCGGCATTGCAGTTGAAGAGAAAGTCCTCCAAATAGGATGCAACTTGTCACGCAATTTTCAAATGTCAAATTACATGACAAGTCGCACCGGTGTGATGGTCTTGCCTCAGGGGAAGAGTGGAGATTAGACAATAGCTATGTTCAGTGGATAATAAACCTCTAATGACTCCGTGATGTAAAAAATTAACCTAAATCACATAACTCAAACAATAATATATAGTGATGAATAAGTGTTTAAACAATTAATCTATAACAGTGAAATCAATCCTGCTTCCATCTTTACCAGAAATATATCTCTCCTATGAAATCAAATCAATGTTAAAGTGTTTGTAAACCCTTGTTTACAACTTTATGTTACAGGCAAGCCTATATTAAGGCTTAACTGTAGCTAACAAGGATATCTCCTAAACCTGCATGGTTTAGGAGATATCCCTGTATTTGCATGTGCCGACGTCATGCGGCACATGCGCACTTAAGACAACTGAAGCAATGGCGCTATATGCCATTGCTTCAGATGTACTGTGCCGTTCCCACGCGCATGCGCGGAGTGACAATTCAAAGCGTGAAATGTTAAAGTTAATTGAAAAGTCTGTGCAAAAGTCCCACACATAACATAAATGCAAAAAATAACTGTGTTCCAATTGTGCAGGAAAGATGATGTGATTATCCCACTCCACAAGCAATCACCCCAATGCGTACCCTATGTGAGTCTCAGGCTGGGTTCACACTATTGCAAATTGGATGTGGGAAACCCATGTCAGGAGCCTGTGACCAACTCTCAATGGAGCCGGTTCGCACAGCTCCGGGACGGCTGCGGAGCGAATTGCAGAGGAGTCCTGTGCATCTTCTGGGCCATTTCAGGTAAGAATTCATCCAAAAATTCGGACCAAAATCGGATCTGAAACTGTGAACAGGGAGGCACCGGACCCCTGCTGTGAGCCGCTCCACGCGGAGTTGTGAATCCAGCCTCACTCACCAAATAGTTATGCCTCACATACTGTATAAGGCTTGGTTCACACTTATTGGAAAAAACAAAAAGAAACTGAGCTAAGATATGTGAATGCACCAAAGTGCATCTAAACAGTAAGAGACTTCTAAACGAAAAAGTAGAAGCAGCAATTCTCCTGTGTAACACCAGTACAGTGACAATATAATAAAACATATAGAATCACGCTAAACCTGTAAATATAAAGTGAGTGTGAATCACCCACCAATTGAAGAGCAATCCAAAATTCAGCATAAATCATAAAAAATAAATGTGCAAGTGCATGAGTATTACTTACTAGAACCGGAAATCCCATAAGCATAAATACACATGAAAAAACCTTCTAAACCATAAATAATATAATACTCCAAATTCAATTATAGCAAATAGCTAAAATATAAGTGACATTCATGTAAGTTAATAAATGTATAATGTCCAACCATATATATAACTAAAATGTGTGCAACATCCACCCGTGCAAAATAAGTGATATAAAGTCCATCCATAAAAAAAGTGAATCTTCAGAATGTTGGTATAGAGAAGATTGTGCTGAATCCACCACCGCTATATAGAGAATCACTTCTTACCAGAAGACCAGGATCCCCCATTACAGAGGATCAAGGGAAGCCTGTAGCATTAGTATAATCTCCAGGTCGTACCAAGCAGGACCCATACACTTCAGATCATCTATGGTAGTAGTACAATCTCCAATGTACACCAAACAGGACCGCTACTCTTCAAACCGCCTCATTGAATTCAAGCCCATAGGTGGATGTGTACGGCATGTAAAAATATAAGTACTCCAATAGTGTAAAACCTTAAGATTTATTAAGAATAATAAAACAAAGTATCGCACTTACAAATGTAGTATCAGTAAAAAGCGCCTGAAGTCTGGTGTGCCGGCCTGCGTACACTCAGACAAGCCCATCCTTCTGGAAACACAAACAGCAACACGAGGTGACACCAGCGCGCCACTCCTTCCTACGCGTTTCGTAAGAGAATTATGTCGTCCAGTGCCCCTGGTTTTATTATTCTTAATAAATCTTAAGGTTTTACACTATTGGAGTACTTATATTTTTACATGCCATACACATCCACCTATGGGCTTGAATTCAATGAAGCAGTTTGAAGAGTAGCGGTCCTGTTTCGTGTATATTGGAGATTGTACTACTACCACAGACGATCTGAAGTGTATGGGTCCTGCTCGGTACACCCTAGAGAATATACTAATGCTACAGGCTTCCCTTGATCCTCTGTAATGGGGGATCCTGGGATTCTGGTAAGAAGTGATTCTCTATATAGCGGTGGTGGATTCAGCACAATCTTCTCTATACCAACATTCTGAAGATTCACCTTTTTTGTGGATGGACTTTATCTCACTTATTTTGCACGGGTGGATGTTGCACACATTTTAGTTATATATATGGTTGGACATTATACATTTATTTACTTACATGAATGTCACTTATATTTTAGCTATTTGCTATAATTGAATTTGGAGTATTATATTATTTATGGTTTAGAAGGTTTTTTTCATGTGTATTTGTGCTTATGGGATTTCCGGTTCTATACTCATGCACTTGCACATTTATTTTTTTGATTTTTTTTTTCCACTTCAGTGATCACTCTTGAGAGACTTATTTCAGCTTGACATTCAAACTATGTCTCTTCTCAAATTCACATCATTGTGGTATCTTACAAAGCAAAAAAGATAAACAAAAATTTTTTTATTTGTACGAAAAACTATAAAATTTATCTCGTTCTGGTCCCCCCACCTACTCCCCCCTCACTAATTTCCACCCACCTCCCCTGACTCACCATTGAATTATTCCTGCCTCTCCCAGATGTTATCTCATCTTAAGGCCCTATTCCTTCCAACATCTTCTGCCAGTAGCTGTCCGAGGTTTTAAATTTTTCCCACCTTCTCCAGATATTTTTACATTTATCTAATCGCCCTTTATCCTTACAGCTTAATAATTCCATTTTCCAGTAGTAATCTACTTGTCTGAACCACTCCCTTAAGTCAGGACCTTCACTTTTTAGCCAATTTTTTGGGATCAATCCTTTTGCAGTGTTTAATAATTTTGACGTTACTTTTTTCATGTATTGCTTTTTAAGAGTGGTGGCATCGTGAAATAAACAAATCAATCTGTTGTTTTCTATCTTTTCGCCCGTTATTTCTTTTACACAATTGATTACTTCTTGCCAGAATGTGCTAATTTTCGGGCAGTCCCACCAAATATGTAACATTTTTGTCCACAATTTCTCCAGCATAATGGTGATGCGTCTTGATTAATATTATGGAGTCTCTCTGGGGTCATATACCACCTGACCAGGAATTTGTAGTTTATCTCAATAGTGTTCATGTCCCATGCTTGGTTATAGCCTCCTGCAATCATTTTCTCGACTTGTTTCTCTTCCAAATTTATTTCCAATTCTTTTTCCCACTTTTCTATGAAGGAGGGCCGCCCTTTTCCATCAAGATCCACCAAGATTTTATGGATTTTCGAAATGCCTCCTTTTAATATCATTGGTGTTATACAGAGCTTTTCTATCCGATTTAGTCTTTCTTCGTCTCTAAACGGGTGTGGTGATGTATTTACTAAATGATTTAATTGAAAGAGTTCCCATTCACGTAGTTTCCCACTGAATTTGATCTCCAATTCTTGTGCAGATTTCATCTTCCCCCTTCTAATTATATCTTTCATTTGTGGATTCTTTATTCCAAGTCTACGAAATATATCTTCACCCGGTGTAAAAAAATTTGTTCCTGTGAGGGCAGTTAGCGGTCACTTGTGTGCCCACTTTTGTTTCCGGTGTAGTGCGTCCCAAATTCTGAATACATTTTTAGTCAAATCGTGAGACTCCGAATCTAGTGTTCTATATTTGTTTGAAATCCAGATGTTTTTGTGAAGCGTGGTTTTACTTAAAGTGTTTTCTAACTCGATCCATTTTTTTTTCTTTTGGCCACTCAATCATGCGTGCTAGGATTACTGCTTTGTAATACCTAAAAATATCAGGTGCTGATAAATATTATTTTTTTGATTTATGCTGAATTTTGGATTGTTCTTCAATTGGTGGGTGATTCATACTCACTTTATATTTACAGGTTTAGTGCGATTCTATATTTTTTATTATTTTTTATTGGTTCACACCTACGCAATTTGCATTTGATCCGTTTCTGAAGTGCTTTTTGCTGTACATTTTTGTTTGTTTTTGCACACATATATTGGATGCATTTTCATGCATTTTGCATTTTTAATACTTTTTTTGGCCAATTTGTTGTTGGATTAAATACACTACATGCTGAAGTCTCTTGAACCAGAAACACACCATTTTGCTTTTAAAAAAGTCCCTGACCCTTTCCAAAAATGGAGCAGCTTAGAAAAGCATAGATGTGAAGGTGTCCAATAGAAAACCATGTTAAATGGACTGCAGTGTGATTCTGCAAAAAGCATTAAAAAAAGCATAGGTGTAAACCAAGCCTAAATGCTCATCATAAATCGCTCAAAATGCACCACTCCTTCTGAAGAGTCTTCCCATACACTGATATGAATGATAATCCGGTGGTTCCTCAGATATTGGGCAAAGAAAAGGGAATTTGCATAGTGTATTATCATAGAAAACATAAAAATGTATTAAACATCCAATACTCACAAACAAAAAGATGTCAAAGGCATATCATATATCCCAGCTAATTACCGTATTTATCGGCGTATAACACGCGCCGGCGTATAACACGCACCCCAATTTAGGAGGGAATTTTAAGGAAAAAAAACTTTTAGGAGGGAAGTTGAAGGGAAAAAAACTTACATTTAAATGCCCATCATTGCAGCCTTCTCAGTGCAGCCTTGCCCCAGTGCAGCCATGTCAGTGCAGCCTTGTCAGTGCAGCCATGTCAGTGCAGCCTTGTCAGTGCAGCCATGTCAGTGCAGCCTTCCCCAGTGCAGCCTTCCCCAGTGCAGCCTTGTCAGTGCAGCCTTCCCCAGTGCAGCCTTGTCAGTGCAGCCTTCCCCAGTGCAGCCTTGTCAGTGCAGCCTTCCCCAGTGCAGCCTTGTCAGTGCAGTCTTCCCCAGTGCAGCCTTCCCCAGTGCAGCCTTCCCCAGTGCAGCCTTGCCCCATTGCAGCCGTCGATCCCCTGTCCCTGCCATATTGGGCTTCAAAATCGCAGACCGCGATTTGAAAATGGCGCCGCCGGCGCCGAAATACACAGAGCCGGTCCTCGGCTCTTTCCAGCGGCTCTCGTTCAATTTCGGCTCCACTCTTAGTCCCGAGCGGAGCTATCCGAACCTAGCCGAGTAGGTTCGGATAGCTCCGCTCGGGACTACGAGTGGAGCCGAAAATGAACGAGAGCCGCCGGAAAGAGCCGAGGACCGGCTCTGTGTATTTCGGCGCCGGCGGCGCAATTTTCAAATCGCGGTCGGCGATTTTGAAGTTTTGACACCACGGGATCGCAGGGGATCGGCGTATAACACGCACCTGCGACTTTCCCCTGATTTTAAGGGGAAAAAAGTGCGTGTTATACGCCGATAAATACGGTACTTAGCAGTGCAATTGGCTGTCCCACACATCTTCCAGGATAATGTGTAGAGTCAATACAGATTAACGTGCAGCTGCACCCTGACCGCTTCAGCCACTGATTTTTTCGGAGGGTCAAACCAAACTGTCACATGCCTATTGCTGTCACAAAGATGTTTACATTCCTTATGACAGCAATAAAAGTGATACAAAAAAATAAAGCAACAGTGTAAAAATGAATGATTAAAAAAAGAAAAAAAATGAAAGAGCCCCCGGCCCCCTGTGCTTGCATGTGTAGGTCCCACACGCACACTAACAGCGATCGCCCCACACGTGTAAGGTATCACTGCGAACCGCTTAATTCTAGCACCAGACCTTGTCTGTAAATATTAAGTGGTAACCTGTAAAGGCTTTAAAATCATCACCTATGGATAGTAAAATGTATGCTGTTTGTTGCCGCTTCACTGGTGTGTGTAATTTTAAAGCGTGACGTGTTTGGTATCTATTTACTCAGCATAACAACATCTTTTATATTCAAAACAAACAAATGGTTAAATATTGTGTTTTTTGCAAGTTTGTAAGCAATTTACTGTAATGATGTGATCACTGAATAAAGTTTTAGACCCATTTTGGAGATCTTGGTGTGCTGGTGACATCTCTCTCTCTGACTATTCACGGTTTCAGCCGGTGGTCACTTCAGCACCAACTTACATACACAGCCATCTCTACAGGAACGTGTGAGTTGGGAATAGTGAGTCGATAAAAACTGCAAAACCCACCAATTTATTCTCAAGGCCCTCTGCTTTAAAATATATAATGTTTGGGGGTTCTAAGTAATTTTCTAGCAAAAAAAAAAAAAACCTGATTGTTACATGTAAATAAAACATGTCAGAAAAAGCCTGGTCCTTATCCATCCATGTCTCCATGTTTTTTTTAATGAGAAATTACTTTGAAAAAACATCCCCCTAGCATTTTTGTCTGTGGCCTTCTTGAGTAAGAGCACATGAGTTATGCAGCATAGACAGTAGCATCAATATATATCATATATATCATAATCAAAATAAAGTAATTTCAAAAATAATGTTTATTTTTTTTAATTTGCAGCTTATTAGAAAACACCTACTGATGCTGCCATTAAAATGGAAAAAACAATAATTGTTGCACTAAGGTATTCCAGCAGGCAAAACTGTGTCATCAGGGGTTTTGAGGGAATTATTTTGATGCCAGGATCCTGAACATGTAGTCCAAAGTTCTGACCCATGAGCAGCAGAGAGTCAATATATAAATAAAATATTGTTAGGAATGACTCATGATAGGGGTAGTGGGTTTTTAAAGGAAGTCCATAGCCTGGGTGATTACCACGGGGAGTATAGCTGGCACAGGGAAGGCAGCACGCTGAAGAGTAGAAGAACCTCTGGGAAGAATACAAGAAAAACAGACAAGCAGCGCCAATCTAAGTGCAGCAATAATGTAACATATTTAATTTAGTAGTAATGCACTCAAAACAAAATAAATGCCGGCACATCTTGGTGAATGGATCCAAAACAATAATCCAGGCAGCGCTGTATTGTCTTGCTCGGCTGCACCAGTGGTTACCGGTGTTCCGGGCTAGAGAGTACAGGGCACAGAGGAAGCCACCATTCAGGAAGTCCCTGTTCTCAGTGGAGTTTGGAGAATGCGTGCTACTTCATCAGGCATAGTCGTCGGCCATCTTAGGTGTGGTATATAGAGCTGGCAGGGAGGGCGGGCCAATCGGATCATGGGGCCGTCCGCCTTTCAGTAACCATACACACCAGGGAAGCCAAGGGGCAGGAATTGAGCGTAAGTTTTACTAAACATTTGAAACTTTATGTATGGAAAGAGAGCACATATACACACAGATGTATAAAAGACAGGACACACAGAGACGGGGAAAAATAAAAAACATGAAAAACCAAGACTTACAGAAAAATTAATTAAGATGGGATGGATGATCTAATTGGAGGATGAATTTGAAGTGAATATAAATAAAAATATACAATAAAAAAAATAACAATAGAAATAAAAATAATAATAAAAATAAATTAAAAATAAAAATAAAAATGAAAATAATAATATTAAAAATAAAAAAATAATATAATGGTTAAAAAGTTTAAAGTGCATGCTCCGAAACGCGTGCACGTCATAGCTTCCTCCCACTGAGACCACTGACTTCCTGAATGACGGCTTCCTCCTGCGCCCTGTACGCTCTATCCCGGAACACTGGAAACCAGTGGTGCCGCTGAGCAAGACAATACAGTGCTGCCTGGATGATCGTTCTGGATCCCTGATGTCCACCTGACATTCACCAAGATGTGCCTGCTTATATCCTGCTTTGAGTGCATTACTAGTAAATTAAATATGTTACAATATTGTTGCACTTAGATTGGCGCTGCTTGTCTGTTTTTCTTACTGCCATTAGAATCCAAGTTCAGGCACTTCCTGATGGGGTGACAGCACAATCCCTCTTTTCCAATTGCTCTCCTACATCACCTTCTCCTGGGGGGGGTTCCTGACTCCAGTTCTCAGATTACTCCTTGCACTTATGGATGGGGGTCACTGAGCACTCAGATTATTGCCCCAGGGTAGTTATCCTTCCTGCCCCTTTCACACCCACCTCTGTTAGCATTACTGCAGTCCACCTCCTCTGTCACCACCTTTCCGTGCATAGACATGTTGATGGGGAGGGGGGCAGACTGTTATGATCCATGTGTCCTTCACACACAGATCCTATAGGGATACTATGAAATTATTATGGGTTGTATATGACCCATGTGTCCTTTTACACAGAGTTCCTAGAGAAATGCACAATGGGATTGCTTTGGTATTATACAATAAGGGCCAGGGCAAGGGGCAGGAGGAACATCTGCCCTGGATGCAATAATATTATGTAGAGGGGGAGCTTTGCCACAACCTGTGGCACTATTTTAGCACATGCCATAACCATCACATATGTTGCAGCTTGGCACTGTAAGCACCGTTATTAACCCTGCCCACTACTCCACCTGGGGGGGGCACAGTTTGACATCGTTTTCTCTGTGCACCAGCTGACTTTGTCCCAGCTTTGGCTGCAAGGGAGCCACAGTGGGATTTGCCTCTAAAAGTAGACCCCCCTCCCACTGCTGTGACCCCCCTTGCACTGTTCCCATCCCGATCCCTTGTGTCCCTCCCTACAACGCTGCTGGCCAACTTCCAATGCTTCTGCTGGGGCGGGATATTGGTGCTGTGTTCAGGATGAAGAGCGGGGGGGGGGGAATGGGGCCTGGTAAACATGGCAGTCCCTTCCTGAATTTCTGAATAAACACAGTGAGCAATCAGTACCAAACGCTCCTGTGTTCATTCATCACTGAAGTATAGTGATATATCACGCCTCTGAAGACATCCGTTAGGAAGAAACATGTCAGGCAGGTTGACACAAGCACGCTGAACGCTGCAGCCGTTTGTCCTTTTTGATGCATGCAAACTTGTACTTCTAACTGTAAGTTACTACAATAAATTGTTTTATTATTATTACGGGCTTCACTAAGGGTCCTTCATTTCTCTTCCTGGGTATATGATGACCACTTATTGGAAAGTTCCACCTTTGATGCGATTACTGGGAGTTGTAGATCTGTGAAGGAAGTTTTTACGGAAGTTGCTGTCTGTGATGACGAGGGGTTCCAGGGAGCTGGACTTGCTGGATGCTATTGAGGAATATTCATACATGCCATATTTGTACAGCCTTCTGGTAAGCAGACTACATTAACACGTGGTGACGAGTGCCCCTTCACATCTGCACTATACCTGGTGATTGGACTTCTCCCATTCTTCAGATCTCTTTGGATTTTTTTAGCGCCGCAATTTATTTATTAGTGGATTTTATGTTTGATGTCAATGAATTTTGCTGGCCGCTTGCTTACACTTTTTTTGATTAGCGCAAATTTTTCCTTCATGATTTAACTGAAGTATAGTAACTTCAGTCACTTTCTTTGTCTCAAAAAACTGACAGTAGAGATTATTCTGGGACACAGATTGACCTGGGATGGAGGGAGAAGAATTATACTGCAGGACAGACTGACCTGAGGGCTATGTACTGGGGTACAGACTGACAGACATTCCAATTTTATAAAGAATGCAACAAAAAATTTAAGGGTGCAGTCAGGGCAGCTAAGAAAGAACACGACAGGCACATAGTGGAGGAGACTAAAAAAAATCCCAAGAAATTCTTTAAGTACATAAATAGTAAGAACGGGAGGTCAGATCATGTTGGTCCCATAAAGAATGATGAAGGGAATCTGGTTACTAAGGATGGAGAGATGACAAAGGTATTGAATTTATTCTTCTCCTCAGTCTTCACAAGGGAATCGGGGGGCTTCAGTAACCAAAACTGCAATGTTTATCCTTATGACACATCACAGGAAGCACCCTCATGGCTAACAGAGGACAGAATTAGAAATAGACTTGAAAAACTTAACATTAATAAGTCACTGGGGCCAGATGGCTTACACCCGAGGGTCCTTAAGGAACTCAGTCAAGTAATTCCCAGACCATTGTTCCTAATTTTTACTAACAGTCTACTGACTGGAATGGTACCAGCAGATTGGAGAAAAGCCAATGTAGCACCAATTTTTAAAAAAGGGCCAAGATACATCCCTGGGAATTACAGACCAGTTAGCCTAACATCAATTGTATGCAAGCTCTTGGAGAGGATGATAAAGGACTATATGGGTGAGTACATGAATTGAAAACTGGCTACAGGGGTGAGTTCAGAGGGTAGGGATAAATTGGGGAGTACTCGGAATGGTCTGGGGTGGAAAGTGGGATACCCAGGGTTCTGTCCTGGGACCATTCCTATTTCATTTATTCATAAATGACCTGGAGGATGAGATAAACAGCTCAATCTCTGTATTTGCAGATGATACTAAGCTAAGTAGGGCAAAAACTTCTCTGCAGGATGTGGAAACCTTGCAAGAAGATCTGAACAAACTAATGGGGTGGGCAACTACCTAAGCAAATATGGCTGGATATTTTATGCAGTTGCCAAGTATTGCAAAGAAGATCATGGGAGTGTTTTTTTTTTAAAAATCGACAAGGAGACTGGAACTCCACTTTAAGGTCAATGTCACACTTGCAATCCTGTTGCTGGAGAACACCTACCTGCTGTGCAGGGCACAGCAGGGAGGTGAAACACTCATATGCTTGTATGTGTTGCTCCCTGCCTGGCTGGATAAGCAAGGTTTCACTCTCTTGCATGATGTAGAAAAATGTTAAATAATGCATTTGGGTGGCAAAAATATGAATGCAATCTGGGAGGAGAACCTCTGGGGAAATCTATGTTGGAAAGGCACCTGGGGGTCCTAGTAGTTGACAGGCTCAGCAATGGCATGCAATGCCAAGCTGCTGCAAGCAAAGCAAACAGACAGAATATTGGCATGCATTAAAAAGGGATTAAAGAGATAAAATGATAAATCTCCCACTCTTAAAGACTCGCACCGGCGCACCTGGAGTATGATGTCCAGTTTTGGGCACCAGTCCTCAGGAAGGATGTGCTTGAACTGGAGAGAGTCCAGAGAAGGACAATAAAACTAATAAAGGGACTGGAGGACATTAGTTATGAGGAAAGGTTACGATCACTGAACTTATTCTCTCTGGAGAAGAGTTGCTTGAGAGGGGATATGATTTTGATGTACAAATACCATACTGGTGACCCCACAATAAGGATAAAACTTTCCTGTGAAAAGGAAATTATTAAGACACGTGGACATTCACTAAAATTAGAAGAAAAGCGTTTTAACTTTAAACTGCGTAGAGGGTTCTTTACTGTAATGGATTTTTTCTGACGGATGTTGGCTCAAACTTGTCTTACATACACACGGTCACACAAATCTTGTTGGAAATTCTGAATGTCAAGAACGCGTTGACGTACAACACGTACGGCGGCACTAGAAAAGGGAAGTTCAATACCAAGTACACCATTCTTTGGGCTCCTTCTGCTAATCTCGTGTTAGTAGAAGTTTGGTACGATTCACGCTTTTCTGCCTCGTGCTTTTCCGATTGTTACTGCTCTTCAGTTTGTGCTTATGGGTTCATATCTGGTTGTTAGTGCTTACCCCCCCCATGCGAGGTCCGTATAAAATATATGGAGTACTTTGCGGGTAGGGGGGCCAGTGATATGCCAGAAAATGTTTAATTAACATTTTAAAAATATTTTTTTTATTTAAACTGAAATAATATTTCCTTTGATTTACTGCTTGTGTTTCTTTTAGCTGTCTCCTAGGTTCTCCAGTGGGCTTTTTTTTTTGGACATTTTCTTCAACAGTGCAAACGTAATTTTTTTGATACATGAGGTGACAATTTCTTCTTCAGCGAACTATTATTATGTTGTGGGTCTGCTAAACACACACCTTGTTTTTGTTGTTAATGTATGTAATGCATTACTGTTAAAAATATACATAATTTTCAGCACCATGAATGAATTTAGCAGAGTCACAAAAATGGCCTGATTGTGGCAAATTATAAAGCACTGTGGGAGTTATTTACTAAAGGAAAATTCACTTTGCACTAGGGTTGTCCCGATACCGATACTAGTATCGGTATCGGCACAGATACCGAGCATTTGCCCAAGTACTTGTACTCGGGCAAATGCTCCCGATGCTTCCCCCGATACCTGGAGGACAGCTGTGATCGGCGCGTGGGGGAGTTACAGGATTCTCCCCCAGCGGCTTTCACCAGCTTTAGTGACATACAGCGGTGATCGCTCACCGCTGACTGTCACTGCATCCTCCTCCGTGCCCCCTCTGTTCCTCTGTGTCTCTCCGCTGTCCCCTGCATTCCTCTATCCTCATCTGTCCCCTCCGTACTCCCCCTCCGTTCCTCTCTCCTTATCTCTCCCCCTCCGTTCCTCTATCCTTATCTGTCCCCTGCATTCCTCTCTCATCTGTTCCCTCCGTTCTCCCCCTCAGTTCCTCCGTCCTCCTCCTCCTTCCTTTGTGTATGGATAGTCAGCTGACTCTGTCCATTCACATAACTGAAACATTGTAATCTTCTGTGATTACGATGTGTCAGTTTATGAATGGAGAGAAGCCGCTGTCTTCTCTCCATTCATTCTCAGTGCAGCTGACGCTGCAGAGAAAGGGACTGGGGAATCTCTATCCTCTGTCTCTTTCTCTGTCTCAAGGGGGAGATATCAGAGGTCTGTTAAGACCCCTGATATCTCACCAAAGCCCCCCAACAGGGCTGATTTAAAAAAAAAAAAAAAAAAAAAACAATAAATAATAAAAAAATATTATTGTAAAAAATAAAAATTGTAAAAGAAAACAAAAAAAAAAAACCACACACACATACAACGTTCACCCCCCCCCCCCCCCCCCAAAAAAAATAGCAAAAAAAAAACTGTCACGTGACATTAAAAAAAAGTATCGGTAATCGGCATCGGCGAGTACTTGAAAAAAAGTATCGGTACTTGTACTCGGTCCTAAAAAAGTGGTATCGGGACAACCCTACTTTGCACTCCAAGTGCACTGCAAAAGTACACTTTAAACTGCACTTGAAACTGCACTGAACGTGCACTTGTAGTGCAAAGTGGATTTGCCTTTAGTAAATAACCCCCATTTCAGTGTAAACACCAACTTAGTCCAAAAAATGATATTGAACATTGAAAGAAGAAGCCAAGAAAACGTTTTACTCTGTGCACATTCACATGTGCGTTAGAAAAGGGTTTTTGAACAAACCAACATATTTTAGTAATAACATTTTTTTTTGACAGTACAAATAGCCTTTTTTGTGTTAAAACAGGCATGTTTAAACCCATAAAACAATATCCAACTCAGGAACTTACAAGTTCAACTTTGACAAAGTGAAGGCAATATCAGACATTAGTATATCCAAACTGTGTTGATAGTGCCTTCATCAGATGGGGTGATGTCACCCCTGTGAAAGCCAAATTTTGAAGATGCACACAAATTGACAGTCAAAATGTGGATTTCCCTCCTGATCCCATGCCTAATATCAACGTGTGCTAGCTCCCATCATGGGGGATCAATGGACATGTTTCGGGGGTGCTATCCCTTCCACTCATCTACTTTATTTGTGAGGAAGGGGTTGCACCCCCAAAATGCGTACATTGATATTCCGTGATGACAGATAGCACATGTTGACACACTGTGTGCATCTTCAAAATTTGGCTTTCCAAATTTTGGAGAAAAGTTATAGAAATAGAATTTGATAAATGTTGGTGTGTTGTTTCGATTCTGCCTAAAACATCAATGATGTTTTTGAGTCTTTTTCCAACATCATTGATATCTTTCTTGATCTTCTGTAAATCCCGATTGCACACCATGATCTCCCCGATGAGGACTTGTGCACTTGCACTTGTGAAATGTGTTTCTTCTTCCACAACATCCACATCATCTAAAAATAAAAAACACCATGTATTATAAATATGCAGGCATCCATCTATTACCTGAAGCTGTGGTCTCAGACACTCACCTGTTGTGGTCACTATTTCGCCCACTTCATAAACCTCTCCTTCCTCCACATCCTGAGGTTGTTGGTTTTGGCTTTCCCCTTCTTTAGGAGGTTGGGGGTCCCTGGTGACCTCAGACATCCTGAGTCTTTTCTCCCCTATGTGAATAAAATAAAGGTATACTTAGCACACAGATATTTGAGGCAAGAAATAGAAATATGAAACCTTGCTTGGAAGTGTCATACAATTGTCTGTTTAGGCAGAGTTTAAAGCTGAAGAAATGATTTTTTCCCTTTACAAAGCTGGAATACTTAGCTTTTTTGTTAAAGTATCACACATGGAGAGACCCCTAGTATCCACTGGAGCACCTGTGTGGGACACACTAAAAAGGGTGTTCTGGTGTCCCACACTAGTGCTCCTGCGTCGAGATGTGTAAACAGCTGCTGAGTGTCCTCTCCTTACACTGAATCAAGTTTGCATTTCATTCTAGTTACAAACCCATCTATGCAACAATGTACTAAACTTCTTTTAAGACAAATAGGCATGACCAAATGTAGATAACCTGCATCTGCAAAAACATTGTATTAGTGGGCGGATGAACGATGTTTACTACGAACGATTAGTGTGCCAACGAACCTGAAACTTGCCATTTTAAACTGTACAACAGTAAAAAAAAGCACATGGAGCAGCACGAACGTAATAAGAAGAATAGGAACACACGACAAAACACTTACTTTTTTGTAGCACTCTCTTGATTCTTCTGCACTGATCCTGCTCCCTCAATTTGAGGTCTGACCATCGTTTCCTCAGTTGATCCTTGGATCGTCGTACCCCACAATTCTTCTGCATACTTTTCACAACTTTAGTCCTGATCTTGGCCTTTCTCACATTTGGGTTTGGGTAAGGTCCATGCTTCCCATCATAGTTGGCCCTCTTGAAGATGTCCACCGTCTCCACCATCTCTATAAAGGTCATATTTGAGGCCTTAAATATCCTCAGGGATCAGGACGTTTGTGGCTCTGGGCTTTCCTCGTCGTTGCTGCTACTCTCAGGCACCTGCTCTGTCTCCGCCATGTGCTCTCCCACTGCGCCGAAAGACAAGGGGCAGGAAATAGACTAGAAAGAACGTCTGGGGCGGGTGGAGTTTCAAGAATGCGCAGTGTATATGAAGCACAACATGCGTGCGTCGTACATACGATCTGTGAGAGGGGGAAGGTGTATCGGAAGCGCCGATCGTTTGAATGAAGGTACAGTTTTAACTTGGTGCATCAGGGGCCTATACTGCTTATAGATTGAGGCCTATATTGGGACAAGATTAGGAGAGTTTAGCCTGACATTAGGGTTTGTCTTGTGTTGTGTCTTGCAGATAAAATGGATTTATTGAATGATCAGGACTTTATCCCCATATTCATTGATATGTACAGGGAACTGCCCTGTCTGTGGCAGGTAAACCACCTCTTTTATAACAATCAAAAAAGAGGAAGGCAGCGCTGGATCAATTGCTGGAATTTGTGAAGCCGGTGATCTCTACGGCAGACATCCACTATTTGAAGGCCCTAATTGGTGGCATGAGAAGCATTTATAATAGGGAGCACAAGAAGGTCCAGGATTCCCAGAGATCAGGAGCTGCAGCAGATGACATTTATGTACCCAGGCTGTGGTACTATGACAGACTGCATTTTCTGGCAGGCCAGACTGAACCCAGGCCATCACTCTCCAATCTTTCTTCAAGGCTTCCTTCCACCTCAGCTGAGGCTTTCAACCTGGGTCTTCCAGCCAGGAAGATGTGGAGGAGCCCAGCTTGAGCCAGGTATAGCATTGTTCAACATATTTCTTCTCAAATAATTAATGATGTTAACTAGATGTTATTATTGATCATTAATTTTGATTTTACAAAGTGTTTTACATATCAATAGACAGTAGTGGCCACAAATGATTGGGACAATCATTTATTAACATTCAATTTGCAACAGTCATGAGCTGAAAATTGTGTGTGATTGATGAACTAAAAACTAAAACTATGTCCCTTTTTCATACACAGGAAAGCCTCAGCCAGGAGGAGGGCGTGGAAAGTGGCAGCCAGGAGGTGGCCGGGCCCCAGGTCCCTCCCCTCCGCCTTCCACAAAAAACTGCCAGGAAGAGGAGTAAATCTGGAGGAGGCAGCACTTGGCCTATTTCTGAAGGCTACTGCGGCCCTCAGAAACCCCCCAGTCTTCAAGTGGACTATGCCTACATGGCAGCCTTCAAAATGCTGGAAATGGAGGAGGGCCAATGCCTCTTATGTGAGGATGTTATGTTACAAGCCCTAAAGAAGGGGTTGAGGGGCGAACTCACAAGCCAAAGCCACGTTTGTGAGTTCAACCATGGTCCTCCTCCTCCTCTTCCTCCACCTGCCGCCACAACTACAACACCAGAGCCACAGCCTGGAAGCAAGCCTGGAAGGAAGACAAGAGAGTGATGGCCTGGGTTCAGTCTGGTCTGACAAAAGAAGCAGGCTGTTGTATGACCACAGCCTGGGGACATATATGTCATCTGTTGCTGTTCCTGATCTCTTATAGTCCTGGACCGGATTTTGCTCACTATTATATGGACTCCTCAGGCCACCAATTTTGACTGTAAAATAATTGATGTGTGCCCTGGGGTACAAAGGCTTCGCAAATTTCACCAGTTTATCCAGCGTTGCCTTCCTCTTTATTTTATTATGACCCAGAAAAAATGGCTATTTATTTTTCACAAATACTTGCCTATGTGTTTTACTTCAAAAAGGACAGTTTGTTTGTGAGTAGACAGGTACATTTAAAAAATACAATGTCAAATTAACAAGGGACACCAACACAAACCAACCTCCTTGAGGTTAAAAAAAAATACAAGATAATAATGGTGTTGTGGTAACTTGACACACGAAACTAAAAACATTATTATGGAGAGCACTAGAAAAAAAACAAAAAAACAAGGAGATCTTGATAAAAAAAACAAAAAACACTATAAACCAAAATTGACAGAGGGAGGGGCCGGATGTGGACGCTGGGCTAGAGCTGATGCAGAGCCCGTGCTGAGCCCACGCTGCTCGAGAAGCTACCTCCAGCATGTTGCAGCCCGTGGTTGAGGCCGCATAGCCCCCTCCTGCCCCCACACAAACCCCCGTCCTTAGATCCATTGATCCCTAGATCCGTCCCTGGACCCCTTGCCTGTGGAAGACTGAAGCTCACCGCCTATTCTGATCGGAGATCGGAGACCGAAGAGCCTGAAGGGGGAGGTAAGCTGCCGCCCTGAAACCCGGAATAGGGAGCACGGAGCCTGTATAGGCACACAGACACAGTGAAGCCAGCGCTGCAGGTTAGAGCGGAGCAGCCACAGCACGCCGGGAACAGCTGAAAATCAGAGTAATGTATGCACCCGGGATCCTCAGAGCATGGATGTAGGAGCAACAGGGGTAAAACATATCCGGACCCCCTGTTTGTCTTTTGTATGTTAGGACCAGTTGATAATCTGTAATGGAGGCGGAAGCCGAACGTGGGTGAGTCTGACAACCTCAGCTCGATAAGCAGACACAGCGCATACAGGAGGGGTACATCAGATATACTTGACATGCTGCATACAGACTATAAACAGACTTGGTAGATTAAGCTGTGACAGCTAGTTGTGACTACCAGAGACTATTGATATAGTGGATTGCAAGTAACAGGAGTTCTTACTGTACCAATATAACTAGTATCATAGTGGCATAGTGTCACATTGAGGCAGCAAAAAGTTCTGTAGGACTGTGAATGGCAATCTTGAATGGCGATTTTGAACTGTGACTCGGAAATGCTTTAATTGCTTAAAATTGCTCATAACGCTAAGACTTTGCTACTCTGCTCCGCTAAGACTCTGCATTAGCCTAATGAAGGTGGTGGTTGGTGGCTGGACTATATAGGAAGACAACTTACTAAGGCACACTTTATTCTAAAACAACTAACGGATATACCCTCACCTTTAAGACTAAGGCGACGTAAAATAAATAAAGTATACGGACAGTAGTGGATGAGTCGCAGTTGCTAGGACTGCTTGGAAAAAAAAAAATGCAGAACACGCAGGGGAAGATAAAACTCTGGCAGTCCATCTGTTATCAGTCGGTCCGTGCCTACAGATAAATATATTTAGTACACATAGCAATGCATATGTATACATACCTGAACTTTATTTTTATCTGAACTGTATATAATAGGATCTTTTGCGATTTTTTTTTTCTTTTTTTTTGCGATTTTCAGTGAACATAACAATGCATTGTATGGTGATACTACATTTTGCAATTCCTATTGAATAGTACCCTCAAAGAAGAGGAAACTTGAGTTAACCTGAGGTCTAAACAGAGGGATACGGATTTAGGGAGAGGTGCCTAAGGGATCACAACAGACCCCCCTAAGGTTACTATAACAAAAAATCTAAAACTTAATGCCCCCCACCCTCACCCAACACAAACAATATCACCCGACGGAGGGGATGGAATAGAATTGACATCATAACCGACAGAGGATCTATACACCACTCAATTGCATGGGCAAAACAGGGTGTTCCACCTGTATTAGCTTAGGCTCTGGCGATTTATGCAATTCCAGCGACATACGAGCTTACTGGTGGAGTACTTTACTCTTCCCTATTTATTTCATCCCAGAGTAGTAACCTTGGTAGTAGATACCCCGAGAGACAGGAGGTAGGGGGAAATGAGGGGCAAATCCGGGCGAGGGGCATCAGGTAACCCACCCAGAGTAAGTGTCAGCCCGGGAACCATTAAAAAATATATGACCCAGAAGGGCGCAAAATAAAGCCCGGGGAGACAAACAGGACCCAAAAACAAAGTAACAGAGAGCACACAAAAGAACGGATTGAGGAAACAATTAGAAGAAATAGATAACCCCACAGAAGGAAAAGAGTCATCAGAGGAAGAACCCATAATGGATACTAGGCAAAAAAAACAGTTACCAACAAAGGATGAAATGGCGGAAATGTTTGTGAAACTGGAAGCGACAATAAAAGGAGAAATAGCGACTCTACATGAAGGTATGAATCACATACTGAAAAGGGTAGAGGACACGGAAGAAAGGTTGGTCACACAGGGGGATGAGCTAAAAATGCTTAAGGTACAGATGGCTGAGATGCAAAGAGATCAAAGGAACATACTATATAAAATTGAGGACCAAGAAAATCGAAATAGAAGAAAAAAACTCCGGATTAGAGGTCTACCAGAGATACGAGGGGAAAACGATGACTTACAAGAAAAAATGGACACAATTTTTGGCCATATGGTAAATGTACGGGGAGAAAACATCAAAATTGAATTCGAAAGAATCCATTGGATTAGGAAGCCCGCCGAAATAACAGGAGAGGTCCCAAGAGACGTCATTGCTAGATTCCATAACTTCCAGGATAAAGAACAGATAAGGACATTTATGAAAACAAACCAACCCGCTAAATATGGAGAGACCACCTTACAAATTTTCCCAGACCTGGCTGCGGAGACCCTAGCTAGGAGAAGAACTCTAAAACCCCTCTTGGAACAACTGAAGGTGCACAATATCCAATATACATGGGGATTTCCTGCCTGCTTAATAGGACATAAAGAGGGTAAATCGGCAATTCTAAGATTCCCAGAAGACACGCCTAAATTCTGTAACCACTTAGAGGTCCCAATGATGTAAATCCCGGGATGGTGGGGAAAAACGGGAAAACAGAGAAAATGTCGACGAACAGCAACTGTGGCAACCAGTTACTAAACCCAAATGGCAACAATTGAAAAATAAATAAGACTTAAGGGAAGAAGAAGAAAATTGAACATTGAAAGTCGACCAATAGCTAGAGGGTCAGAGGGGATGGATTTGGAGGGGGGGTGGAGGGAGGAGGGAGACGGGGGAGTCGAGCGGGGGCGGGCACCCCCAAAAAAAACAACTAGGGGGGAGCATGGGTGCTGTCACATCTTGAGCTCAACCTCTAGGGGGTGAACCATAGGGCCTGGTGGAGATAGGAGGGCCACGGTCTTAGGGGTCATGGGGAGGCCAGTTCCCCCAGAGGGAGTAGGACTGAGGGGGGTGGGCTTGGAGAGGGAAGGAGATGAGGGAGTGGTACGGAAAGGGTGGGTGGGAGAAACAGGGGGGATGGTACGGGGAGGGTGGGTGAGGGTGGGTGGTGGGAAGAGGGGGGTATGGGGGAGGTGGGTGGGAAAGGGAATCTACCAGGAAAGCTACGAAATAATAGGGGCAAGGGTTTTCCTCTCTTGTTGTGGTACGGTAGAGAAATTTCCTCTATCCTCTTTTTAGATTTTTTTTCTCTTTTTCCTCTTCTCTCTTCTCTATGGTAGGAGGAGGAGGATCCAGAGGAAAATTTTAAGTAAGGATGTCTAGTCTAAATATAATTACTTACAATGTACATGGCCTGAACGCTCCCATAAAAAGGGCCAATATTATTAATGAACTAAAATCCCTTAAAGCAGACATGGTACTGCTACAGGAGACCTATTTCTCCTTGTGTACAAACTATAGAATATTTTCTAAAGACTACCCCTTATGGTATTATGGGGATTCCCCCATTAGTCGAGCAAAAGGAGTGGCCATAGGGTTTGCCAGAGGGGTAAGGTTCGACCTTGAAGAGAGAAAGACAGATCCCGAAGGGCGTTATTTATTCCTGAGAGGAAAATTAAATGGAGTCGAGTTCTCCCTGGCAAATATATATGGCCTGAATAAAAACCCTATTGACTTCCTATTGAAAGTAATAGTTGAGTTTATGGAATTCAAGAAAGGGGGGGTTATAATTGCGGGGGACTTAAATTTTGGGTTGGAGCCTACGAAGAATAGTACGTCGCGTGTACAGGAGACTGGAATGAGATGGAGGAACAAATTAAAAAAGATACTGCACCAATATCAACTTGTTGACGTTTGGGGGTTACAGCACTCCAAAATAAGAGACTATACATTCCACTCTCCTGTCCACGCGACGTACTCCAGATTGGATCTCTTTCTGATAGAACACAGGCTATTAGAAGTTGTTGTTAGTACAAACATTGGTATAATGACTTTTTCAGACCATGCGCCGGTGACGTTACAACTGAAGATAGGAGAGTTCCACAAAAGAAGTAACATGTGGAGATTGAATGAAGAACTATTACATGATAAAGCAATAGAAAAGCGAATGAAAAAAGAATTAGAGCAGTTTTTCAAAGAAAACAACACGGAGGGTATATCAGAAACTACGGTATGGGAGGCCCACAAAGCCTACATAAGAGGTATCTTGATAATGGCTGGGTCAGAGAAGAAAAAGAGTACTAGGGAAAATACAATAGCCCTGAGTAAAGAAATTAATAAATTAGAACAGCAGCATAAGAATAAGAGCGATAGAGAAATCCTGTTAAAACTTAGCCGAAAAAGGGAGGAGATGAGAGAACTCATAGAGCAAGAAACACGAAAGACATATAACATCGTAAAGAGAGAAAGGTATCAATATGGGAATAAGCCCGGGAAACATCTTGTGCAGGTATTAGCGGAAAAAAAAGCAGCTAATTATATTGACAAAATACAAAAAAAAGTACAGGGGAATTTGTACATAAAACAGCAGAAATCGCCAAGACGTTTCAAGAGTATTACGGGAGTTTATATTCCATTAAGAAGCAGGGTACTAAAGAAGAGGCTGAGTGGAAACAGGAGAAAATAAAAGCCTACCTGATCAGTCTAAATAAAATCTCAGAGGACCAACTAAGTCAATTGGAAGCCCCTATCACAGAGGAAGAGATAACAAAAACCCTAAAAGAAATACCTGCGAGGAAAAGTCCTGGACCGGATGGCCTGACGATACTTTATTATAAAAAATTTAAAGATATCCTAATTCCAAAAATGTTTTCCTATATGAATGGGATAGGGGAGAAGTGGGACTTCCGTAAAGAAGCCTTAGAGGCTACCATAGCAGTCATCCCGAAAGAAGGGAAAGATGGAACGTTATGTTCCGGCTACAGACTTATTTCTCTCCTAAATCTAGATACTAAGATATTCACAAAAATTCTCACTGGAAGGATGAAAAGAATAATGCAGAATATAATACACCCAGACCAGGTGAGCTTTGTCCCTGGAAGGGAGGGGAGAGATAACGGAACCAGAACTTTGCTAGCAATGCAGAAGATGAAGGACAGTGGGGCCCCAGGACTACTCCTGTCGATTGATGCCGAGAAAGCTTTCGACAGGGTAGACTGGGGCCTTATGCAGGATACTTGGGAAGGAATAGGGTTGGGAGCGAAAATGATAGGACGTATAAAGGCACTATATAACAGACCCACAGCAAGGGTAAAGGTAAATGGGACAGTCTCAGCACCGTTTGAAATGTTCAACGGAATGAGACAGGGGTGCCCACTCTCCCCCCTGTTGTTTGTGCTGGCTCTGGAACCCCTTATAATCAGGATAAGACAGAACCCGGACATCAGGGGGGTAAAGGTAGGGGAGGAAATCCATAAACTAGCGGCATATGCGGATGACATATTGTTCTATATAACCCGCCCCACGATAACAAATTTAATGAAAGCCCTAAAAGAATACGGTGAAATTTCCAACTTCAAGATGAACTCGGCTAAATCTGAGACCTTAAATTTCAATATATCAAAAAAGGAAGAACTTGTATTTCAAAAAAACTTTCCATTTGCATGGGGTAAAAAAGAACTGAAGTACCTAGGAGTTAAGATAACTAAATATAGTGTAAGACTATATCAAGTAAACTTCCTCCCTTTACTGAACGATATCAAAGCAGAGTTAAATAGAATTATATCAGGACAAATATCCTGGGGGGGGAAGAATTAATATTTTTAAAACTGTTATCCTGCCTAAAATCATGTATAAAATGCAGATGCTCCCGATTCCACTCCCAGAGGTTTTTTTTAAAACAGTACAAAAGATGTTTTCAAGATTTGTTTGGAGAAGGTAAAAAGCACAAATAAGTTTGACACAGTTAACTAAAGACAAGACGAGAGGATGTTGGGGTGCACCAGATGTTAGAAACTACTATAATACTATAGTACTGTCACAGATAGTAGAATGGGTAAAAGTAAAATAAAGAAAAGAGATGGGTCAAGATGGAAAGCACAATAAGCACAGTAAATTGGGTAAAATATTTTGGATCCCTGCACGATACAGAAAGCTCAGTAACGACACAAATCACACACAGTGACACAGTTAACTAAAGACAAGATGAGAGGGGGTTGGGGTGCACCAGATGTTAGAAACTACTATAATGCTATAGTACTGTCACAGATAGTAGAGTGGGTAAAAGTAAAATAAAGAAAAGAGATGGGTCAAGATGGAAAGCACAATAAGCACAGTAAATTGGGTAAAATAATTTGGATCCCTGCACGATACAGAAAGCTCAGTAACGACAAACATCACTAGAAACGCACTAAAAATATGGGACAATTTACATAAAAGGGAAAAATGGGAATACAACTTACCTCTAATACCATTAACAAACACAGAATATTTCACCCCAGGAATAGAGGCATTGTTTGGAAAATGGATAACACGGGAGAATGCCCAACTGAAAGACATTATGGAGCAAGGAAAGATTTACACTTACCATGAACTAAAAAACAAATGGGAGTGGAAATCGATTGATGAATGGCAGTATAACCAACTGAAACATTTCACAGAGTCTCTGCCCCAGCCCATTAGATCCAAGGAAAATTTACTCCCCTTAGAGAAAATCTGCGTAGATAAGGGAAGGAAGAGGGTGATTTCAAGGATCTATAGAGCGCTTATGGAAAGGATAGGGCCGGAGATACCACCGTATATTAAAAAATGGGAAAAGGAACTCGGAATATCTGTGAAAAAAGCGGAGATCAGACAAATATTGTGGCGGGTTCATGTTACTTCAGTGAATAATAATATGAAAGAGATAAACTATAAATGTTTGGCTAGAAGGTACATTACCCCTGACAAAGTACATAAATACCAAAATGAAATGTCGCAATACTGTTGGCGAGGGTGCAAAGAAATAGGGACCATGTCCCATATATGGTGGCTATGCCTGGAAATTAAAAAATATTGGTATGAGATTAGGCAAATAATTAGAGAAATAACTAATATAGCGGTCCCAGACGATCCGTGGGGGTGCCTATACCACGGGATAAGAATGCCAACTAAACAATACATGAGAACCTTGCTACCTCCACTCTTAAATGCGGCTAAAAGTATTATACCCAGACACTGGAAGGAACCAATAAGACCTACAATGAAAAATTGGTGTAATAAAATATATGAGATCCAAAATTTAGAGTATCTAAGGTTTAGTGATGGAGAGAGCCTGGAAGTCTTCGAGGAAAAATGGCGGGAATGGGTTAATTATAAGCTAACATTAAGATACGCTGAAGTCATGGGAGCATAGGGAACACAGTAGTAAAGGAATAAAATAAAATATACATAGGGAAAGGAGGAACATAGAGGAGGAATAGAGAGAGGTGACCTGAAGTGCGATTGGTAGAGGGAGGTATTTGAGGGGGGGGGGTTGGACGGCTAGGGTGCGGGGATTGGGTTGTTGTCCTTGGGTATAAATGTATTAATCAGTATAATACAAGTATAAGTATACAGATGTTATGGATGTTATGGTAGTTTTTATCACTCCGACTGTGATATGTTTTGATACAGACAAAAATTAATAAAGAGATTAAAATACAAATGGGGGGAGGGAAAAAAAAGGGAAAGAAAAAATAAAAGCTACTATGATGTGACATGTAATGGGACAAAAATGAACTTCAATGGTGAATTCAAGTATCCCAAAAGAACTTACTGAAGTAGCTGGGAAAAGAAAAAAGAAATAGAAAAAAAACAAAAAAACAAAATTAAATACATTATTATGGAGATCTGACGAAAACCAAAAAGTAAAATATTAGCGAGATCACTAGAAATAATAAAGAAATCATTTTTTCAGAACTCTGTGTAAATATGAGCAGCAAAACAACATCATTATTTTAGCATTCTAAAGAAGAAGAGAATGTGCTGTATTAAAAGATTTAAAAAATTCCAGCGTGACGAATGTGCTATCTCCATTACGAACGCTAGTTTTGCCAGACCGAGCGCTTCCGTCTCGTACTTTATTCTGAGCATGCGTGCAACGGCTACAGCTGTCCGCACACAGCTGTCAATCCCAGTCTCAGGAATCGGTAGATACTTGCTGCTGGGACCCATGCCAATGAAGCCTTACTGCTATTAGGAAACAGAACCAACTACACTAGCTACACTACATTAGCTGTCTTATTGAACCCTCTTTAAACAATTGTAGGACATTTTGAAGCCAACTAAATTATTTCTAAACCACTATAGCTTTCTTGGATTCCCAAAAATGTGCACAGTTCAAATATTGACTTAAGCCACCTCTAACACTCGGCACAAAACAGCCTTTCACGTCATATGGTGGTATTGTGATTCATTCATTTTGTAACTGGAAAAAAAAATGCTTTCTGCTCAAATAAATTAGGAAAATGCCAATGTTAATTTTTTCCCCTGAAATGCTTAAATACACTCAGAGGCGCTGACTTGGAACAAGCATGCAACAAGTGACGTCAGAATTGCTGATCAGAACAGCTGTTCAGAGTTAGTAATTCTGAAAATATTAAAGCTGAAGTTTAGTAAATATTTTTGGGATATTAGTTATATGTGCTGGTGTGTATTCCATTACCTTCAGGTGTTCTGTAAGTGCACAGAGGAGTAGCTGAATGACAGGTTTCCCCTGCCCATTCGCAGAAAGCTATGCATTGTGGGATTGTAGTAATACGAGTTCTTTGAATGGAGGAGAGAGCATAAGGGAGCAGGCAGGCAACGGCTGCAGTTAACTCGTTCAGTGCCAGAAGACAGCCTCTGAAGACAAAAAACAACAAAGAAATATTCCAAGCTCACTTACCAGCCAGCCTGCAACAAACTGAGTTGTCCTGGCTGAACTGTTCAGCAGGAGAATTTGGTTTGTAGCAGGCTGGTTGGTAAGTGAGCTTGGAATTTTTCTTTGTTGTTTTTTGATATGCTTCGCCCTTCCATGTGCTCCTTGCTGTAAAGACCAGTTACATCCTGGGGTGGTTGCCATTTATTTGTAGCCTCTGAGGACACTCTGGCAACTCTGGGGAGGCACTGAAGGAAAGATTTTTAGCAGAAGCAGACACCTGCATGTAATGGGATACACACCATATCACATAACTAATAAGTATGGTCCCCAAAAAAATATATATAGTAAGCTTCAGCCTTAAATCATTTTTATCAGAATGAAAGGTAGGTAGCCAATATTTTTAGATGGTGGTCAGAAATGACAGCCTGCAAACACTTAGCCATTGCATACAAAGCATCTTCACAAATCCCCCCTATTAACAATAAAAAAATAAATGCTTTGCTGTGAATGTTGTATGAGCTGTAAGTGTAGCTACTGTTGCAGCCAGAACAAACTACAGACACATAAGCTGCTATTACGTAGGCTAACTGGTGATTTTTTTTTATACCTTGTCTGGAGCTTTCTTTTAATGTCATTGACCCAAATATTTATATCACACCCATTATGAAAAGTGAATGAAGAGGAACAATGGTGGTCTTATATACTGTATATTTACACAGGCTGTGATCATTTGATAGATTGCATATCATGTGCAAACCGTAAAGTAAGCTATTTAGAGAAAAGTATTCTGAGAAAAATATAACTTCTACACATAGCAAATATGGGTGAAAATTTCCTCATTGCAACATTGTTTGTAGAAGGTCACATCGAGAACCTGTGACGTATGATGACATTCATCTGCATCCAAGATAAATGGTAATGTGACAGCTGTACCATACTGTATATAGGAAAGTCGTCTTGTGAGAAATACAGAGGCCGTCGTCGACTTCTTCTGCTAGCAAGCTGACTGTTCCAGCTGTCACTGAGGGTGCATTCAATCCATCTGAATTCACCCCTACTTTGATGATACAAGAATTCCAGTGGGGGTTCTTGCGATTAGCTCGGAGAGGCAGCCCCATGAAAGCAATGGAAGGCTGCCTGCTCATGCAGCTAATTGTCCTCCGTGATGAACCACTCCTGCCACAACAATTATGTCCAGGTTGGCAAGCAGTAGAACATTGGGCAAAAGCCTTCCCTGTAGACATGTGCAATCAGTTTTGTAACAAATTGAAATTCGGCCGAATTTTGCATCTTTCGGACATTCGGATGCATCCGAATGTCCAAATAAAAAAATAACGAATTTCAACTAATACAAAAGAAATTATAGCAAATATAACGAATGAATTCGACATGATTCGGTAATTCGTTAAAGATCTAATGAAACAAAAAGTCAACTCAAAGTAAATCTTACAGTCCAATCAGCTGATTAATTTTGTTCTGGAGGTTGGATTACTGGCAAAGTGCATTCCTGAGAACTGAGTGAGAAGGGTGTTGTATTGTATTTGAGCAAAGGAGAACAGACATTGTCATTGTGTGTGTTAATAAATTCAATAAACAAACGACTTTCCAAACTACGAATCATTATCACGAATATATATACATACATATCGAATTTTAACTAATACGAAAGAAATTATAGCGGATTTAACAAATGAATTCGTCATGATTCGAGATTCAGTATAATGAATCACACTCTACAGAAATAACAAATTATCCAAAAACTAATTAACGTAACATAACAAATATAACAGAACAAAATTATGTATTTTACGAATGACAACGAACCAAAACTAAACAAAATTTTCCGATGTGCACAAGGCTACTTCCCTGATCTCCTCTGATGAGTATGAAGCCAGCAGTGTTCAACTCTAAGGTGTCCGTTTATGAAGCAGTGATCAGCGGTGATCCCGAGGATCGCCGCTGATCACAGTCCATAAACAGTTTATGAAACAGTGATAATCGGGGGAGAACATGTTTGAACTTGTTCTCCCGCCGATTATCTCTACACACGGAGAATCCTCATTGAATGACACAGAAAGGGCCAGTTTATGAAGCGGTGATCTCACTGCTTCACTGGCGATCTGAGTCAGAATTCACACTCCCAGGTTCACCAGCTCAGAGGTGGTGAATCGGGGAGTGAAGAGGAAATCTGGGGGGATCTGAGAGGGAAGGAGGAAGATTTTTAACTTCCTTATGCCTCGTTCAGACCCCCCAACACTGTAAGCATGTCCCCCTGTCATATTTATGTGTATACATATATATACATATATACATATAATGTGTATATGTATATATATATAATGTGTGTGTATATACATGTATATATAATGTGTGTGTGTGTGTGTGTATACATATGTATATAATGTAGGGGGACTCATTATTTTATTAACAGTAATTCACGCCGTCTGTCAGTGTATTGAGCGGTGATAATTTATCACTGCTTAATAAACTGACATCTCTGTATTTCTGGTGCTGTAATCTCGTAAAGTCTCACGAGATTCCAGTATTAGGGGCCGTTCTCCACTGTTGAAAGCATTTGTAGATCTCTTCACTCCTCCAAAGGTGAAGCGATCTACAAAGCTTCATAAACTGGCACACAGAGGAGAAAAATCTTCACTGTGAATGCCGGAGAACGAAGCAGTGAATAGATTTCACTGCTTCATAAACGGACACCTGAGTGTTTCTGGTTTTGGTGATGTGATTCCCAGCTGCTGTGGCTGGGGAAGCAGCAAATTAAGCACAATCTAGGCTTAAATAACTCCAGTGGAGGGCAGGGGAATCATTGGGGTGGTCTTATTAGCCCCCCTGTGATAGCAATAAAGTTAAAAAAATCAAATAATTAAAAAATAAATTATTATAAAATTGATAAAAATAGCAACAAAAATAATTTAAAAACACCTCCATCCTCCTGTGTACACCCACAAATACAAACAAGTGTGTACGGTGCACATGTGTATGTAAACAGTGCTTGTGTTACACATGTTGTACATTGCCCTAAACGTATGAGTGAAAGCAATAATTCTAGGTCCCTCATTTACAATTTACCTTAAAGTGATGAGCATTAAAGGCATTAAAATGTCACCTTTTGATAATTTTCGGTACTGAAATGTTATGCCATTTTGTGGGTACATGCAGTGTGCTTGTCAGGTCACCTAGGGCACACACTGTTGGGGTCAGGAGTGCACCAATAAGGTAGTGGACCCTACAGCTGACTGCTGCAGATGGCGCTCTGGGTGGTTTAGTAAAGCAGGTCCTTTGGAGCACCAACACGGATCACACTGGGAGATAGAGCATTAGATTCCCCAGGGTGCGGAGTCTAAGAGCCAGCAGGTCTTCACCAGGGCCCCTAATGGTGGGGATGGACTTCGCTGCAACTGGCTCCAGGTCGCGGCTCCCTGGGTCTCCCAGCTTACGCTCATGGTAGGCTACTGGAGGTTAAATAGGAAGCAGCAGACCGGGACAACAAGGCTGATACACAGACCAGAGGTAAGCACACAGACAGGGCATGAAAGTACTACTGCAGATTCATGACAGTGCTGTTACACTAGTCGAGTAAAATGTAATGCTATGTATAGTCTTGTTAATGTTTATATAATTGGTTATTATATTGTCATCTTGTGGTTATTTTGCTTATAGCACCATCCTTTTCCTGTTCCTTCACTCTGTCTTGTGAGGAAGAGATGCCACTTCTGTATAGGCCGCATGCAATCTGCTCGCATCCGGGAACACATTACCATGTTTTGACCTGCAAATACCGTCTTTCAATCATCTGCCACATTTTGTTGTCTGCTATACCTGCTGCTTGCATTTAAACCCACGCTTATGGAAGTCTCACTGTGTCTGGTGAGTTCAAGCTATCTTATAAAGACTGTCTGCTGTGATGACATCTACTTATACAGGCCAGGCATAGAGGTCTCAGCAAGGGATAAGTCACTATTATAACAGTTGGCATCAGAATAGTCAAAACATGTGGTAGAATTCCTATAGCCTGCTGTGTAGATGTGTATGTTTAATCTGCAATCAAGCTCAGTGTTATCCGCCATCTTGTGAAAGCACACGATCGCACAAGCTTCCTGCATGTCATCTGTGAATGTTGAAAACTGTTTTCTGCATTGAACTGTGCATCCCACCTGTCTTAGCTGCTGTTCATCTTCTTAAAGAGACCGTAACCATTTTTTGCAAAACTTGAAAAAATGTCTAGACAAGCCTCCGAGCACTCTTTTATCGCTGAATCAACACAGATACATCATGCCTCTGACCGCACAGATGTACAGGGAGCAGATTCTGCAGTGTTCACAGAGCAAAGTGTAAGACCCAAACGTACAATAATACCAACACAGAAACTTAGAGAAAACTATGAAAAGACTAGAGATGAGTTTTCCAGCAATCTGTCAGAACTGTGGGACAAAACTACATACTGCTAGTCAGTCTTGCAATACTTCAATCACCAAGCTGAATTAGGAAACTCTACAGATCGCCTATCTGCAGCGTACGAACGCTACCAGTGGTTGTCTGCAAAATACACAGTTTTTTTAAAGGTCTCTAATATAGAGGGCTCTTTAGCAGAACTGACTAAGACTAAGGCACTAAACCAACAAAGAGTTCTCTTAGTGCAAGATGCCAAGGATAAGGCGGAACTCCGCATTGCTCAACTTCAGGAGACCAGATGTCATAAATCCACATCTACTAAGCTCACAGTACATTCTTCCAGATCCTCTCACTCCAGAAGCTTAACATTAGGTGACAAGCTAATAGAGGCCCATGCAAGTCTGGAAGCAAATAAAGTGTGAAGCTCATTTGCCAGAAAAGAAGCTGAGATAGCAGCTCACCAAGCAGAGATGACAGCTCGCCAAGCAGTGGCGGAATTCCAAAAAAAGATTCTACAAATCGAAAGGGAGGAAGCAGCTGCCCTAGCAAGACTAATGGTACTTGAACAAGCAAAGGGAGAAAATACTAGCTCAGATTGTTCTATTCCAGTAGAAATGGAAGATCCAATTGAACGCACTAGTGAATATGTGCTAAGGCATAGTGTTAGCAATGATACAGAATCATCTCCTGTACCGCCTACTAACATTACTTTTCGGACTCTCAACACAGAGACCTCCAAACTGCACAAGCCTGAGCCTCTTCAAGTCCACAAAGCAAGTGCATTTACACAGCAAACCACATCACAGTCACCGAACCTTGAGAGGTTAACGCTAATCAAGCCACAGTTCAAGCAACAGGCAGCTGAAGCCTTAGAGACTAAGCTAAATGCTCTTGCAACATCATTTTTTCCTGGTAAACCTCACCCTTATTCACCAGAGAACTTTCACACCCAAGCAGTCCCGCAGTTACTTTGGCACCAAAGAGTGAGAGATTAGACCTGTCTGACTTGGCCAGATACATGATTCATCGCAAGCTCATTAACATTAACCTCTCAAGGTTCGACGATTGTCCACAGGACTATAGAGCTTGGAGATCAACCTTCAAAGCTTCTATTGCTGATCTCAATCTTACTGCCAAGGAGGAACTTGATTGGCTCATTAAGTGGCTAGGGCCAGAATCTAAAGATCGTGTTAAAAGACTGAGAGCAGTACATGTTGACAGGCCTTGCTGCCGCATGGGCAAGACTTGAGCATACCTATGGTAGCTCTGAAGCCATAGATATCGCTCTATTCGGGAGAATGCAAAACTTTCCAAAAATAGGAAGCATAGATCTTCACAAGCTTCAAGACCTCCTCATGGAGCTAGAGTTGGCAAAGGCAGACCCTCGTCTACCTGGGCAGAGCTATCTGGACACTGCCCATGGTGTGAATCCAATGGTGTCTAAACTGCCATACCACCTACAAGAGAAATATGCACAGCAAGGTTCAAGATATAAAAGAGACTGTAATGTATCTTTCCCTTCATTCTCATATTTTTGCAGGTTCATCAGTGAACAAGCCTGGACGAGAAATGATCCCAGCTTCAGTGAATCTATTTTGCCTGCATCATCATCGTCATCATCATCAAGGTATGATAACAAAGCAGCTAAATATAGAGACTTAAATAGAGCTGTATCTGCTAAAAAGACAGACATCTCACCTCCTGTATCCTCTCCCGCTCACCAGAGTGATTTGGGTGATAGAGATAAAGAGCCAAATCATCAGTGCCCTATTCACAAAAAAACCTCACCCTCTAAAGAAATGTGGAGGGCTTAGGGCAAAGACAATCCAAGAATGCTGGGAGATTCTAAAGAAACTTGGGATATGCTATAGGTGCCGTGCTTCCTATGACTATTTTACTAAAAACTGTAAAGTTGCCATCAGTGCACAGAATGCAGTAAGTAGTGACAAACAAACACGTTACAGCCATGCATACTGGTACACTTCCAGACATTCCACAGCAGCCATCTACATTAAACTCTGTGTCAAATCAAGGCGAGGAGCAACAAAGCTATGCTCCAGCCACTAAAAACGACTCTTCTTCATGTACTGATGTCTGTGGAGAAGGATTAAGCCACAAATGCTGTGCCAAGGTATGTCTAGTTAAAATATATCCAAGGGATCAACCTGAGAAAGCTACCAGGATTTATGCCATAATAGGTGAGCAGAGCAACAGATCCCAAGTGAACCCTAAATTCTTTGAGATCTTTGGCATAAAGGGACATGCAATACCATATACTCTCAACACCTGTTCTGGTCATGTTGAAACCTCTGGCAGAAGGGCCGATAGGTTCATGGTTTCCCATATCAAGGCAAAGAAGGGCATGCCCTTGCCAACATTAGTTGAGTGTGACCAAATACAAAAGGGAAGAAATTCCTACTCTAGAAGCTGCATATCACCATCCCCACTTAAGGCACCTGGTTTGCGAGATTCGTCCAATGAACATGGATGCTGAAATCTTAGTCTTGCTGGGAAGAGACATTCTCAGAGTACATAAAGTACGCTAGCAGTGCAATGGATCTGACGACACCCCATATGCACATAGACTTGATCTAGGTTGTGTAATAGTGAGCGAATAATGCTTGAATAGAATGCGCGCACCATCTGAGATTAACTCCTTCAAGACACATGTGCTAAGAAATGGGCATGCATCTCACTTTAGACAATGCCCTCATCATTTCAAAGTAAAGGAGAAGCCTCTTGACATCATCCAGGTATCTGATGTTACTCCCATCCCCTGTGATGACAACTTAGGTAGCACAGTGTATTGTACTACACATGATGACAAAAGAATAGCCTTGTCAGTTGAAGATAGAGAGTTCATCGCAATAATGGACAGTAAATTCTTCGAGGATCAATCTAACAGCTGTGTTGCACCATTACCTCTTCATGGTGCAAGAGTCAGGCTTTATTATTATTATTATGCAGGATTTATATAGCGCCAACAGTTTACGCAGTGCTTTACAACATTAGGGAGGACAGTACAAGTACAGTACAATTCAATACAGGAGGAATCAGAGGGCCAGGGGCATTGCTAGGTCTACAAAAGATCTGGGGCTAGAGCCCATAGCAGCGTAGTGAAGAAAGTCATACGCTTGGACGGGCATACACATGTATATAATATACGTGTGTGTGTGTGTGTATATATATCCCCAGAGAGTCCTCCTTACATCAGGGTCCCCAGAAAGCCTCCCCCTTGCATCAGGGTCCCCAGAGAGCTCCCCTTACATTAGGGTCCCGAGAGAGCCTCCCTCTTAAATCAGGGTCCCAAGAGAGCCTCCCCCTTAAATCGGGGTCCCCAGAGAGCCCCCAACTTACATCAGGGTCCCCAGAGAGCCTCCCCTCCCCTTGGGGACCCCTGCAGAGACTCGGGGCTATGGGCCCCTGATTCGGGGCTATAGCCTCAAAAGCCACCCCCTAGCGACGCCACTGCAGAGGGCCCTGCTCGTTAGAGCTTACAATCTAGGAGATCCAAATAATCGTGAACAAGCTTTATCCAGATTATCCAGATGCTAATCAGTATGATTGCGGCCCATCCAAACTACAAGGCCGTCTGCTGCGGTGGAAGACGGTACTTGTAGTTTATTTATTTACAGAAATCTGTGAATGAATAATGCAGCTTTGTGGGCTCTTTTTTTTTTAAATGTGACCGTGGGTGTGGGGAGAAGGGAATAATGTGTAACATGCTCCAGAAAGTGCACTTAGCTTTTAAATTGCGTTTGTTTGCAATAAAATTAATTTTAGTGTTTTAGTGAATATATAGATTTGATAAACAGTTGCACAAATATTATGCAACAAAAAAAGTTGCAACTATCATCTTTTTATTCTACAGAGCCTCTGCATTGAGAAATTACAGTATATCATGTTCTGGGGGTTTTAAGTAATGTTATAGTCACACATGCAGATCTTAATATGTGTACGAAAAATGAAAAAATGCTCCAGAGGGGAATTTGTTAAACTCAAAAACAAAAATTTAATATATTGCGGCTTACTAATCCTTAAATGTGATGGCTGAATTTGTTTTCTCTTTTTAAGACTTTTTTTCTTTATTTCCACCTTGTGATCCAGCCGGTAACATGCTTCCTGCCTTACACCCCATTCACACTTGTGCAACTTGTCATGCGACTTTGGACATCAAAGTCACATGACAAGTCATACCCCATGTTTTTCAATGATAATCATTCATATATGTGCAACCTAAAGTTGCAGTGACTTCAGGAGTAGTTCATGCACTACTTTGGTCTGACTTTCATGCAACTTGAGGGCCATAGACTTCAATGTTAACCCTCAAAAGTTGCATGATAGTGGTACCTGTATGTTTTACATGCAACAGTGGGTCTGACTTTGCAGAAGGTCAGCAAGTCACATCCAAGTCGCACCCATCCAAAATTGCACCAAAGTTGCACTCCAATGTTGCATGACTTTGGAGTCGTACAAGTGTGAATGGAGCCTCAGGGTATCTCCACTTTACTGGAGGAGCAACTGAGACACATTTGGATAGCAGCTTTGTGAACCTGTGAGGAGGGTAGTGTTTGTTTCACTTAGATAGACTTGACTAAGTAATTAACTGCTTTCCTCCTGGCCAATGTACATAAATGCTCGTTTGGGAGCTTCACCAATCTGAGTGGACATACAGGAACGTGCTCGCGTGCAAAGACGAATGTACATGTTGGTCCCGTACGCATACGTAAACAGCAAAGGAAAGCCACACGTGGCTATCAGTATCATCGTGAATGCCAGAGCAATAATTCTAGCACCAGACCTCCCGTGTAACTCTAAAATGGTATAAAGGCCAATAAAGTGTTGCCTATGGAGATTTTTAACCACTTCAATACAGGGCATTTATACACCCTTCCTGTCCAGATCAATTTTCAGCTTTCAGCGCTCTCACACTTTGAATGACAGTTACTCAGTCTTTTCTCACAGATAGAGCTTTCTTTTGGTGGTATTTAATCACTCCTGGGTTTTTTATTTTCTGCAATAATATCGAAAAAAGAGCGAATATTTTGAAAAAAAAAAAGTTTTTTAGTTTCTATTGTAAAATTTTGCAAATACTGTAAGTAATTTTTCTTCATAAATTTGGGCCAAAATTTATACTGCTACATATCGTTAGTAAAAATAACCCAAATTATATTATTTAGTCTCTGTGAAAGTTATAGAGTCTACAAGCTATATTGCAAATCATTTAAAATTGATCACACCTGGCGGCCTATCTAATGCTGTGTACACACGGGCGGACTTTTCGACCGGACTGGTCCGACAGAATTTCCAGCGGACTTTCGACTGACTTTTGACGGACTTTCTAACAAACGGACTTGCCTACACAAGATCACACCAAAGTCCGACGGATTCGTACGTGATGACGTACACTGGACTAAAATAAGGAAGTTGATAGCCATAGCCAATAGCTGCCCTAGCGTCGTTTTTTGTCCGTCGGACTAGCATACAGACGAGAGGATTTCTGGGTCTGGCGGAGTTATGATGTAAAGATTTGAAGCCTGTTCCAAATCTAAAGTCTGTCAGATTTTCGACTGGAAAAGTCCGCTGAAGATCCGGTGAAGCCCACACATGATCGGATTGTCTGCCGGATTTGGTCCGTCGGCATCCATCAGACCAGTCCGGTCGAAAAGTCCGACCGTGTGTACGCCCCATAAGTTTTTGAGACCCTAACAAGCCGGGAAAGTACAAATACCCCCCAAATGACCCCTTTTTGGAAAGTAGACATTCCAAGGTATTTAGTAAGAGGCATGATGAGTTTTTTGAAGTTGTAATTTTTTCCCACAATTGTTGGGAAAATTAAGAAATGTAATTATTTTAATTTTTTTACACAAAATTGTCATGATAACAAGTTATTTTTCTCCCACAGCACATGCATACTTGCAATGACACCCCAAAATACCAAAATACATTCTGCTACTCCTCCTGAGTATAGTGATACTACATGTGTGAGACTTTTACACAGCCTGGCCACATACAGAGCCCCAACATCCAAATAGCACCTCCAGGCGTTCTAGGAGTATAAATTACACATCTAATTTGATGACGACCTATCGCACTTTTGAAGGCCCTGGAGCACCAGGACAATGGAAATGCCACAAAATGACCCCATTTTGGAAAGCTAACCCCCCAATGTATAATCTATGAGGCATAATGAGTCTTTTGAACAGTTCATTTTTTTCCAGAAAGCTTTAGAAAATGTGGAAAAAAAATGAAAACACATTTTTTTTTTATAAGGTTTCCAACACATAGCATGTATATAGCAAAAATGACACCCCAAAATACATTCTGCTACTTCTCCTGAGTATGGCAATACCACATGTGTGAGACTTTTACACAGCCTGGCCACATACAGAGGCCCAACATTGAAGTAGTACCTCTAGGCTTTCTAGGAGCATAAATTACACACATAAATTCCTGGCAACCTATCACATTGTTGAAGGCCCTTCATATTTCAAACACATAGCATGTACTGTACATACCAATTACAAACCAAAATACATTCTGTCAAGCAAAGGGTAAAGAAAAGATTACCTGCGGTTTTAGTAGTGCAGTGGCCCACAGAGGAGCATCGGTCCAGGCAGCAGGCAGGAACGTGGACAGCGACAGCAGGCAGGAATACTGTCCATAGTCAGTACAGGTAGAGATGTTGTCAGCACTGCCAAAGCATTTGTCTAGGTAGCAGGCAGGGATGTGGTCAGAAGCAGCAAAAGGATCGTCCATGCAGCAGGCAGGAATACTGTCCTTAGTTAGTACAGGCAGCAGGCAGAAATATGGTTTCTACAGCCAAAGTATTGGTCCAGGGAACAGGCACATGGTCCACAAAGTCCTGGTCCGGGCAGGCAGAGATATTGTCAGCACAGCCAAAGTATTTGTCCAGGAAGCAGGCAGGACCATCAAGCTTAGGGCCTCGGTCAGGAAAGAAGGGGGACAGGGGTAGAAGCTTCTCCCACCCAAATCGCTTTGAATCCTCCGGACTCCAGACCCTGTTCTGGGAATTACAAAACAAAGAGAAAACCAAAAACTGTTTTTCTCAACTCAGAACACTCTTCTGGAGCCCCTCATATATGTGAGACCCCTGTGTAGCAGGGTGAAAGATCAGTCCAAGGGGAAGGCCAACACATGGTCAACAGGCTGAGGTCAGTGCAGGTAAAAGGTAGAAATAGACGGTAGGCAGAGGCATAGTCGACAGTCCAGGGTCAATTCACGTGAAAGGCAGAAACATGGCAGATAAACAATGCAGACGGCAGGCAGAGGCAGAGTCGATAAACAGGCCAGGGTCAGTTCACATGGAAGGCAATGTTATGGTTGGTTGAGGCATCAGGGAAATATTTAGGACAGAAATTGAAAACGGGGAAATGGCAGTCTATTAGAAATATGGGCTAATAGTTTACAAGAGTGTGATAGCGTCTGAAGCAGGCCCGGACTGGCCATAGGGCACTTGCCCAGTGGGCCGGGGGCCGCCGAGCTGCATGTGCTTGTGGGGCCAAGGCAGCTAAGCTGCTCCTTGAGCCCCCGCTGCTCACCCCACCTCTCCGCGGCTGGCTGGCTGGCCAGCCGCCATTACAGTTCGGCTGGGGGGCAGAGACTACAGGTCACGTTACCTGTGACCATGAAGAGGGAGGTGATCTACATGAGACGCGGCCACCGGACAGAGGGAAAGTGAGTGTTTTCTCCCCATGCGTGCGCCTGGATATGAGGAGCAGCTGCATACACAGTAAAAGAATCCATCTCTTTATTTTTCTCCTACAGCCTCCGGATGCCTGCTTCTCATTTTCTCCCTCCTGTGGGCATTCAGAGGCTGTAGGAGAAAAATAAAGAGATGGATTCTTCTACTGTGTATGCAGCTACTTCTCCCATCCAGCTTCTTTCTACTGCCCCCTAGTGCTCTCAGGTGCCCCCACAGTGATCACCAACTCCCCCCAGTGCTTTCCAGCCCCTGTACACTCCAGCCCCACGTGCTCTCCAGCCCCCCCAGTGCTCTCCAGCCCTCCGTGCTCTCTAGCCCCCCCAGTGCTCATCACCCCCCATGCTCTCCAGCCCCCTGTGCTCATCGCCCCCCAGTGCTTATCGCCCCCCCCCATGCTCTCCAGCCCCCCATGCTCTCCAGCCCCCCCAGTGCTCTCCAGCCCTCCAAGCTCTCCAGCCACCCCAGTGCTCATCACCCCCCCATGCTCTCCAGCCCTGGTGCTCTCCAGCCCCCCAGCGCTCATTGCCCCCCATGCTCTCCAGCCCCCCTAGTGCTCTCCAGCCCCCCATGCTCTCCAGCCCCCCCAGTGCTCATCGCCCCCCCAGTGCTTATCCCCCCATGCTCTCCAGCCCCCCCAGTGCTCTCCAGCCCCCCCAGTGCTCATCGCCCCCATGCTCTCCAGCCCCCCAGTGCTCTCCAGCCCTCCATGCTCTCCGGCCCCCCCAGTGCTAATCATCCCCCCATGCTCTCCAGCCCTCTGTGCTCTCCAGCCCCAACCATTGTCCCCCATGTTCTCTAGCCCCCCAGTGCTCTCCAGACCTCCGTGCTCTCCAGCCCCCCATACTCTCCAGCCCCTCCATGCTCTCCAGCCACCCCTGTGCTCTCCGGCCCCCCCAGTGCTCTTCAGCCCCAAATGCATTCCAGCCCCTCTGTGCTCTCCGCCCCCCCTGTTCTCTCCACCCCCCCGTGCTGTTTGCCTCCTGTGTTCTCTGCCCCTGGTTGTGCTCTCCAGCCCCCCATGGTCCCCATCCCCCACAGTGATCTCCAAACCCCCTGTGCTCTCCGGCTCCCCCTAGTGCTCTTTACCCTCTGTGCTCTCTGGCACCCCTAGTGCTCTCTGGCCCCCCTAGTGCTCTCCACACTCCCCCGTGTTTTCCACCACCGTGCTCTCAGTGCCTCCCAGTAAATATGCCATGGGTTGCTCAGACTAAAATGCCCGGGCCTATTTTTTGTCCCAGTCCGGGCCTGGTTCTGAAGCATTCTCCGATTCAAAGGCCAGGTTGGGAGGGACATTGGGGACAATGGAAACTGGTGTCTTTCCTAACTCCTCTTTTGGTGCACACCAGACATTCTTTTTGGCGTCTTCTTCTGGTTGCTGATTGTGGAATTTTGTCAGGAAAATGGCGCTCATGCAGTCTGCTGACATAATCAGAGCGAATGTTTTCTGGGGGGATCCTTGTTCATAGATCAGGGCAGTGACAGCGTCATCAATAATTTTTAGGAAGGTGTTGGGTGTTTCTGTCGATTTTTGATTGGTGATGAAAGAATTATAAGTGGCCAAATGAAAAAAGTAAATTGCGACTTTTTTATACCAGAAGAGGGACTTTCATGTTGATAGATAGCAATAATATAATTAGGGAAAGAGTGCCTAGGAGACACAATGTATGTGTGAATCCCAGCAAAAATGATAACAACAACAAGTGCATAAAATCATTACTCAAAAATCAAACAAAATATTAACATTATGCTGAAAATATGTAATCACACATCTAAAAAACTTATAATCAGTCCATGACTGGGTTCAAAAAAATAGAAGTAGGAAGAAAAAGTCCACTTGGTATATCTCATCACAAAATCATGAGAAATAATGAGCTGAAGAGACTCTTATCGAATGTACATTGATTGCAGAAAAAGGAGTAATAGATGTACGCTTACCCCAATCGTTGGACCTCCTCTATGGCAAGGTCATATGGGCTTGCAGATATAACCCTCTGCAGGGACAGAATGTTGATATCCGGGTCTTGTCAGCATGTACCACCAACTCCAATGTGGTCCGGTCAATCCAACTGCTCCAACATCAGAGGGGGGACTCAGGAGTGGAAGAGTCCATATTTAAGAAAAAAAATTAAGTAAATGAAGTAGAGTATCCAAATGAAAAGGTCATCTCAGATCGATCCTGCATCCATATGCCGATATCTGTGACGTGGCTCCAGAGGGATGGCCGCGGACCTCCGCTCGGAGAGACAGACAGCTTGGCAGCCGAGCTAAATGAAAGCTTCCGTGTTCTATGGGTATGTGACGTCACCAGGAGGAGTCCTCCCACAACGCTCCCTCTCGCTGTTGTGGGAGGACTCCTCCTGGTGACGTCACACACCCATAGAACACGGAAGCTTTCATTTAGCTCGGCTGCCAAGCTGTCTGTCTCTCCGAGCGGAGGTCCGCGGCCATCCCTCTGGAGCCACGTCACAGATATCGGCATATGGATGCAGGATCGATCTGAGATGACCTTTTCATTTGGATACTCTACTTCATTTACTTAATTTTTTTTCTTAAATATGGACTCTTCCACTCCTGAGTCCCCCCTCTGATGTTGGAGCAGTTGGATTGACCGGACCACATTGGAGTTGGTGGTACATGCTGACAAGACCCGGATATCAACATTCTGTCCCTGCAGAGGGTTATATCTGCAAGCCCATATGACCTTGCCATAGAGGAGGTCCAACGATTGGGGTAAGCGTACATCTATTACTCCTTTTTCTGCAATCAATGTACATTCGATAAGAGTCTCTTCAGCTCATTATTTCTCATGATTTTGTGATGAGATATACCAAGTGGACTTTTTCTTCCTACTTCTATTTTTTTGAACCCAGTCATGGACTGATTATAAGTTTTTTAGATGTGTGATTACTTATTTTCAGCATATGTTAATATTTTGTTTGATTTTTGAGTAATGATTTTATGCACTTGTTGTTGTTATCATTTTTGCTGGGATTCACACATACATTGTGTCTCCTAGGCACTCTTTCCTTAATTATATTATTGCTAGTGCACAAAATTTTTATTTATATGCTTATCACTTCATGGATATTTGGAGTTTTTTTTTGCAGCTGCACTTTGTGAATTTTATCTTTTATCACGTTTTGCTCATTAGCGCAGGTTTTTTCCACCATTTCTTATGTTGATAGATAGGGCTGCAACATTTGATCATTTAAATTGACTCCGCATGAATTTATTGTACTTGTGGATGCAGGAAGGCTTTCGCACGGGACTGTGTCTTCTGCAAAGTTCCACTGAGGTGTCATCATGGATGGTGGACATGAGGTATACATCTTTCCTATCCCTCCACTTCACAGCCAACACTTCCTCGTTCCTCAAGCTTTCCGATTCCCCCTCTGTAGCCTTGTGGTGACTAGACACTGTGGGAAGCCCTTTCTGTTTTTTCTTGCTGTACCGCAGGCCAAAGTATTCTTCAGGTATAGGTGGAGGAAAAGGGGCAAACTAGTATAATAATTATCCCTATAAATGTGATACCCCTTTTGCAAGAGTGGGAATGCCTACTCCCAGACAATTTTCCTACATATTCCCATATACGGTGAACACTCAGGGGGCATGCACATATCCGGTGGAGCTTTCACAGACCTTGTTGAGCGTCAATCCGTACCTCGCCCTTGTACTGGGGATATATTGCTTGATTCCCAGCCGGCCTGTGAAATGGACCAAGGATTCGTCCACAGAGATGTTCTGGTCAGGGATATAAAGTTTGGCAAACCTCTTGGAGAAAAAATCAATTAGGGGGCGACTTTTATATAATTTATCAAAGTCGGGATGATTTCGGGGGGGGGGCACTGCAAATTATCACTGAAATGCAGGAAGTGCATTATAATGTCAAAGCGGGACCTGGACATGACAGATGAAAAAATTGGCATGTGGTGGATGGGGTTGGTAGACCAATATGCATGCACTTCATTTTTTTTGTAAACCCCATGTTGAGCATAAGGCCTAAAAACAATTTAAGCTCCTCCACTGTTAGGGGTCTCCATTCAAAAGGGCGCTCATAGCTTGAGCTGGGGTTGTTTTCTATGAATTGACGGGCAAAAAGATTAGTTTGGTCCACGATGCCTTGAACTAATTCATCAGGGAAAAATAAATGTAAAAAAATTGATTTCAGAGAAACCTTCGGTGTTGACCTGCACACCTGGCTGTGCTGTGAAAGGGGGGATTATGGCTGACCCTGTGCTAGAAGGCAGCCACAATGGGTTTGCCAAGGTATCCGGAAGCTGGGTTTGGGCCCTTGTTAACACTGATTAACAACAAATTGGCAGTCATGTTCCCTCATTCGCAGCGTATTGTCATATTGGCTCCAGTGATGAGAATGGGGGGTGATGGTGATGTCACTGATATAACATGGGTGCTGTATAGAGCAGAGGAGGAAAGTGAGGAGGAGAAACAACCCCAACAAGGCAGGATGTCCTCCAAAGGCAGCCATCATGGAAAAGTAAAGAGCAGTCACTCCACTTTATCAAATTGTGGAGCTGTTATCTCCCGGCCCACTTCCCACAGCTCAGCTGTGTGGGCCTTCTTTTAGCACTGTTGCAATTTGCAACCTTTTATGTCAACCCCCACTATATCTCATGACCTCTCAGCAGCCTCCACTGACAGGGATAATGGTAGGTGGGGTGTCACAGGTCCTTGCACACGTCTGCCAGCAGCACATCACCAGCTGTAGAGTTTAGCAAGCAAATTTCTCTGCCCCAGCGGCTGCATGGAAAAAAAAACAAACAAAAAAAGAAAAAAACACTCCCTGCCACCCACACGCCCAGCGTCTAAATTTTTCTTTATCATTTTTGCTGCAGCAGGTTCTATACATGGTACAGATGTGCCACTTTACAGGCAGACTAAGGGGACCCCCAGGCACTATTGGTAATGGAATTTTTCATTTTTTATTGTTTCACTTTAAGCATCATAAAAATCACTGCTCCTTTAAAAACAATTTTTAAAAAATTTTTTTTGCATTGGTACATGTCCCCCGGGGCAGTAGCCAGGCCCCCATAGCCTTTTTATGGCCAATAACTAACATTTACGCCTTAAAAATGGGGGATTTTGATTTTTTGGGTTCAGGTCCCATAGACTTTAATGGTGTTCGTTGTTTGGGTCCGAACTTTTGTGATGTTCAAGAGTTCTGGTGCACTGCAAACTGAACCAGGGGGTGTTCGGCCCATCTCTAGTCCTAAAATAGGTTCCCCAGCTCCCAGATTCACTATATCTAGGTGGATTTGACAGGCTTTTGTGGGAGTCTTTAAATTTTGAGATAAAATGCTTTATTTTCCCATTAAAGCCCACTCCACTTGGGCAGTAAGTGTTTGGTGGGCTTTTGTAACTAAGTTTAGGTGTTACAGATTTGTAAGGCTACAACCTGGTCTTCTGTATGTACTTTTACAGGGTCAATGTGTCTGCATCCACAGATGATAATTTCAGTCAAAAAGTTCTGCAAACAGTTTTGTAATGCCCTTACCTTCCTATTGTTTGTTTTTTTGGGGTGTTTATGGGCTGGTTTGCCTGTGTTTGAGCTTTCTGTGTCCTATTTCCAGCCTTTAGACACAACAGAAGCTAAGTGAAAATCTTCCAAAGTGAGGTAAATTCCCTCTTAGACTGTTGTCATGGGGGAAAGTTGCCCACATTTAGCCCCCAAGTAATTTTGCTGATTTTCCCTTACTATTGGTCTTGGAGACAATGGTCAACCAGGACAAATACAGACTTTTTCTGCTCACTTTATAAATGCTGCACACAACCATATAACCAATACCAGAGAGAAGTTAGATATTGTAAGGAACAAAAACCTGTGCACCAAACATTGTAAATCCAAGTTTACAAGCATACATTGCAAAGACTGATAATATACTACAAAGGATAATGTGGTATTAACCACTTCAGCCCCGGAAGATTTGGCTGCTCAATGACCAGGCCATTTTTTGTGATACGGCACTGTGTCACTTTAACGGAACTGCGCGGTCGTGCGATGCTGTACCCAAACACAATTGAGGTCCTTTTTTTCCCACAAATAAAGCTTTATTTTGGTGGTATTTGATAACCTCTGTGGTTTTTATTTTTTGCGCTATAAACAAAAGAAGAGCGACAATTTTGAAAAAAAAAAATGTTTCCTCAGTTTAGGCCGATATGTATTCTTCTACATATTTTTGGGAAAAAATATTGCAATAAGCGTATATTGATTGGTTTGCGCAAAAGTTATAGTATCTACAAAATAGGGGATAGATTTATGGCATTTTTAAAATTCTTTTTTTACTAGCAATGGCGGTGATCATCGATTTTTATCGGGACTGCGATATTGTGCAGGACAAATCGGACACTTTTGACACATTTTTGGTACACGTGACATTTATAAAGCGATCAGTGCTATAAAATGCACTGATTACTGTATAAATGACACTGGCAGGGAAGGGGTTAATACTAGGGGGCGATCAAGGGGTTAACTGTGTTCCCTAGGTGTGTTCTAACTGTAGGGGGATGGAACTGACTAGGGCAAGAGAGAGATGGGTGTTCATACTTAGTATGAACATGTGATCTGTCTCCTCTCCCTTGAGAGAACCGGGATTTGTGTGTTTACACACACACATCCCCGTTCTCGTTCTGTAATGAGCAATCGCGGGTGCCCGGTGGTCATTGCTCCCGCCAGACACTCGCATTGGCTTCTGGGGACACACTTTGGGCACACGTGCACCGCCGGAGGCATCTTCAAGAGCTAACATACAGCTACGACGGCTCACGCAGGGGAGCCAACCTAGCGCAGTATAACTGCGGCGGCTGGTCCGAAAGCAGCTAAAGTCTGACCTATGTATTAAGCTTTTGTGGACTAAAGATATTATTTTTGATTGAAATGACAAAATGTATGACTTAAATTATCATTCTTACACAGAATGTGAAGAATATTTTGGAATGCAATTTATTAAAGGATACTTTTTTGTTTTTACTTCAATGAATCAAGTATGCCCCGTTTTGTGTATAGGACACTACCCTATACATAACTGAATATATGAGTCACACCCTGGTTAGTTGGGTCAGTATACAAGGGTAACCCAACCAATACTGGTATTTTAGAGTTTAGTTGATGCTGGAAAAATAAGACATCTTAATTTATGAGCTTGATTACACAGGTCTGAACATGTTGAGGATGATACACTAAGGGAGTTAAGAATCTTCAATGAATACGTTCAATGCGAAGTCGCTTCAATTATCCAATCCTGTAACAAACAAATCCCTGTTTACTTTAAATACCCAGTCGTGCAAATTAAATAAGTAAAAAGGAATTTGCTTTTTACATGAAAGGATAATTGAAGTAAACATTCACACAATTTATTGAGTAAAAATTCTCATATTCTTTAGTAAATTAGAATCTTGAAAACACCAGTTTTTGCTTTTCGTAGTGTGCACCAGCTCTGCTCATTAAATTAGGATAAGCCAGCACCAACTTTTTCGTAACCTACCGGTCAATTTTCCAAGAGTATGATTATTCACTTTGTAAAGATTAAATACATTACATACATGCAAAACTTTTCCCCTGTGAAATTATCATGGGAACACAATGCCAAAGATTATATCATCCTGAAGCATGTTTTTGGCACATTATCTGGTCATACCCAAGATTATAGTGTCTGTGAAAAATGTTTACAATTCTGTTGTCCCACCCCCTGATCTATGAAGTATGCCTTTTTAGGCTGTTCAACAATGGCCAACAATAACTTATTTTCCACATAAGACTAATTATCACCAGGATAAATGCCATTCTACCCTAAATCTAATACCTATAAATAGGGGTGACCTGCAAAATAGTATGAATTTTTGAACCCCTTCATTGCTCTACATCAAAATATGGGATCTGGAACCTCTGGCTCAGTTCTTCCCAGACCTTAATATCCCCCAATGTCTACAATGTGAATTAAATTATTTATTAAAGGCTGGAATGTAGAAACACATTCTATTAAAGAGGAGCTCCAGTCATATTTTATTAAAATTCAGCAGCTACAAAAAAAGTGTAGCTGCTAAATTTTAATAAACAGACACAGCACCAGCGTCTTAACTGTGGGCACCTGGCTGTGACAGCTTGCATCTTCACATGGGTAAAAAACCAGAACACAAGGAGCGCTGCGAGCCTAGGGGCCAAGTAGAGTGCTCTGATGATGAGTAATCAGATAAGTGGATCAGACCCAGTGCAGCCAGCACAGCATGGAAAGAGATGCGACCTGTGTGATGTAAACGGCCCCAAAGGGAACAATCAAGCTGTGCAGGGTCGACATTCTCAGCACACTTATGCGCCTTCTGTGACGTCACTGCTGTGCCGGAGATGAAGGGAAAAGGTGTTGTGTAAGCGTTCACTCTTCTATTGCTGTGACTTACATGTTTTGCCCGCATGACAAGCCAGGAGTTTAGGAAACCGGAGAATCAGTATAGTGGAACAGCAAGCATGATCAGGAACCAGAAGGGACGTCAGCTAAGCAAGTCTTTCACAGGTGCTCAGGAGAGAGTCTCTGATATGTTGACCAGGCAAAGGCAGAGAGGATCTGGACTGAACAGCTTAAGTAGCCAGCAGGACTGACGAGCAGGATATCATCACCAGGTGAGTCACTGTGGAAAGATTAGAGCTGGCAATTAACTGACAGCTGAGCGTCCTGCTCTGAGAAGGAAGGGCTGAGCCCAGCCCTGACAGCCTGGCCAATCACAGAAGTCAAACACGGGAGCATGGGTAATAGCTGTAGATCAGACAGCACCTGCTAGTACAGCGTCGGAGTGACAACTCATGGGGCCCCTGGGCAATAGGAGATCATGGGGCCCCCTGTGTCCCCGCTCACACTCAAGCCACACCCACACAAATCTCCACCTACATATTGCACTGCCAACATTACATGCATTTGTCACAGAATTTCTCTACACTATGTTCAAAATAAATGTTTAAGTTAAGAAAAATAAACTTACATTAAAGTGCAACTATGGTACATTTCCAAAATGTACCAAAACCAAAGGCGTGTGCAGGGGGTGTGCCAGGTGTGCCTGGGCACACCCTAATCCGGGGTTGACAACTGGTACAGGTGCCTGTACTGATCGGCAGGTGATGGGTAGACCATAATCCTTCCTTGCTGACACCCGGAACCTGGACAGGAGAAGCAATGGGGGGGGCAACACTAACTGTATCTGGTCTGTATTTTCCTCCTGTAGCCACTGAAAGTCGGCTTCCCCTTCTCTCCCCCTGCCTCCATTCAGCAGCTGGAGGAGGAAAATACAGTGGATCTGTGCCAGTATATGCCATCCCGACGCCCCAACTGTCCGTGTTCCTCTTTTTTTTATTCAATACCAATCACTCATTGTATTTATTCATAACTGAAGCATAGTAAACTCTCTGCTATGCTTCAGTTGGTGAATGAATAGGAAGCCACTCAGCACAGAGCACTTCCCATTCATTCACTGTCCAGTGCAGCTGAGACTGCAGAGGAAGGGACTGGGGAATCTCTGTTCTCAGTCCCTTTCTCTGTCTCAAAAGTGAGACATCATGGGTGTATATATATATATATATATATATATATATATATATATATATAGCGCTGGTAGATTTGCAATCTACCATCTGATAGGTAAATTTAGTAAATTGCTTGTTAGGGAAAGTTAGATTTGCCTCTGTTCCAGCTTGGCTGACGTTGCATGTGTTTCCATACTGGGCCGGTGGGTATCGTTGTTACTATCGACTAGTGTTGGAAAGGCAATGTGTCAAAGCGTACTGGATGCTCTTCTGTCCCGGAGACAACTCGGTGGAGGTGGTCCTCCAAGTGGGATTCTGGAAGAGGGTACTTATGGGAGAGACGCCATGTTTTAGGGTCGTTTTTACAGCCACCTGCTGGCCCTCCTGGCCGACAGGTATACGTTAGAGTGCTACCTCGTGGTCCTCCGTTCCGGAGGCCCGCAGCCGATGAATGGTCCTGAGCTGTCTATCCAGAGTGAAGAAGCTGGACAACCGAGGAGATCCCATGGGGGGACCTGTCATGGAAGGATCATGCAGAGTGCTTGTCTTGAGAGGGGCCTGGTGACTCGGTTGGAGGACGTATCCTAAAGTAACTTTACAGCATAGTGTTGCCGGGTTTGGCTTAAAGGTTCAAGCACTGTGACTGACATTCACCACAAAACCAATACATCCTGTGGCAGAGGATCGTACGGGTTTATCCCAAGCAAGTCTGTGGCAGAGACTTTTGTTCATGCTACATACTGGCTGCTAGGCAAGTGAGAGATGTCTATCCAGGAGAGCAAAGAGTGTGTCCCACGAGGGGAGCGCATTCTATTGTAATATTCAACTCTAAAGGACATTTGTCAAGAATCCTACAAAAAGGTATTTGAGCTTTCTCTGCAGTTTCCCTTCTGCCTCTTTCCTGCTACTTCCTTCGTTAATTGTTCAATAAAGCATTGAAAACCTACTCAAGTGTTGGTGCTTGTATCGTCCGGAGGTAAACTTAACGGAACCAGTGAAACAGAGGGAAGGAGAGTGAAGGTAACAAGCCCGCTTAAACCAGCAGCTCCGCCAAGAGTTATTGCTACATGTGGGGGCTCGTCCGGGATTTGTTGACCGTCAATTCTCGCAACCCAGAGAAGTGTTTCACCGGGAGTTTACGGTGAGAGCTGGACTTTGTCAAAATTTTGCAGGAAGAGAAGGGGTTAAATCTGCAGGACTTTATTTCTGAGTGCGTAGGCGGCGGGCGCCAGTGAAAGCCCAGGAGCTACGTGATCAAAAGAACAAGTGGGAGGAGCCTACCCTACTTGATACCGCGTGGGACGCGTGCATGTGTTTGGCGCCAGAGGAAAAGAGAAGCCTCGTGATCATGCTGAGAAGATCAGAGTGTGGCCATGTCTTTTCCGGCAATGCAGCCAATTATGGGACCGAGAATGTTCCCTGCAAACACCGTGTTGAATACTCTGCTGACCGGAACCCTGCTTACGGATACTGGAGTTCGTTTTAAGCTGCAGGGGAGGTTTGTTCTGTATACCTCAGGAGATATTGAGGGACTGGGCATGATATGCCATCGATGTGAAGGACTGGCCGTGCATCTTCGTCCATTTGGCCGATGTCCGCAATGTGGAGAGTACTTGTTTGTGGTGGAGCAACCTACCACGTCGCCCCGTGCTTATCGGATGGATTGGGCAACAGGTATCGCCACAGTAGAAGCTGCTACTGCTACAGAGAGAGAACGGCAGGCCACCACTTTGCCTGTTGTTACTGACAATGTTCTGGAGAGAGACACTGCTGTTGCCGTCTCATCAGGGGACATTACTGTGATTTCTGCGTCCACTACCCCTACTCCTGTTGTGCCTGTTCAGAGGAAGGTGGGATATGTGAAGGCTTCCCGCGGCCGTGGTCGAGGCCTACCTCAGAGGTTGCATGAATCGGAGCTACCAAAGTCCACGTCAGGAACAGGTAAGCCACTGATGGGGAATGTATCTGGGACTGTAAATAAGTATTTGCCAGCGGAAGAGTTGGGAGATTCGGAAATAGAATCCATGTTGGATCTTTCTGGTGATGATGACTTATTTGAGACTATGTCGCAAGAACTGTTGTGGTCACAAGGCGAATACGTTGCCTCTGCTATGACTTTCCCTGAATGGACAGCCCTGAGTTCTGGGAAGATGTCACCCTGTGTGGAGCCGCACAGTACTGTTACTGAGACTTTATCGAAAGTTGCTAGTTCACTACAGACACCGGCTGGATCTATGGTGAGCAAATCATTGGATTCCTGTGTGCCTCCTGGTATAGGGAAAGACAGATCTTTGCCCAAACTTGCATGTTTTCAGAGAATGTTAAACAAGTGTGTGGCTGCAGAGTATGGTTTGGTATTCCCCTATGTGCCCCAGGACATAATGCAAGTGATTGAACTTAACCGGGAACTTTGGTACAGTGAAGCTGTTTGGGACTATTTGTCTGTGCCTAAGCCTTTCCGAAAGACTGGATGTTCTGTTAAAATGGATGAATGTTTTAGTCAATGTTTTATGCACTGGAACTTCGGTCGGCACATCTATGCTGACAAAGTGGTCATCTGCAGGCCCGGAAAAGATGACGTTGTCTATTTCATTACCACAGTGGATAAAACGGGAAAGACACTGACCTTGCCAGATCCCCAGTTTTATTGGTGATTATGGACAAAAGAACTTTGAAGTTAGATAGTTATTAGTGTCAGTATAAAGAGATCTTCGTGGTCAAGATCTGCATATTCTGTTCAGTGTTTCGAATCCAGGGACTTCTTTTTTGCTAGCCGGATTTCCTTCAAAAAAATTATTATACAGGGATGGACTCCTTAAGATTATTTTGATATAGGTAAAAAGGAAGAGAGACTCATTTAAAAAAAAAAAAAAAAGAGATGAGGCTTTGCTCCTGATATTGTACAGTATATGTGTGTGTTTAATATGTTTTCCTTTTCAGGAACTATTGGATCTCCTATCAAGCTGGGAGGCTTTTCAGCTAGATAGATAGTGAGGTTATGTACAGTCATTGGATGGTTTTGTTCACGGACATGAACATAATGTTTTGTAGATATAAATCTTATAATGTCTTTCCACTGTCTTTCTTTCTTCTCTGACTATCCAAGTTATTTTAAAGTTTAAATACCCACTCCCAGGCTTGGGAGTTACTGTCATTGTTTTTGGACAGACGTTGGGGACAACGTCTACTGTAGTGGGGGGAGTATGTAGTGCTGGTAGATTTGCGATCTACCATCTGATAGGTAAATTTAGTAAATTGCTCGTTAGGGGAAGTTAGATTTGCCTCTGTTCCAGCTTGGCTGATGTTGCATGTGTTTCCATACTGGGCCGGTGGTCGTCATTGTTACTATCGGCTAGTGTTGGAAAGGCAACGTGTCAAAGCGTACTGGGTCGTTTTTATAGCCACCTTCTGGCCCTCCTGGCCGACAGGTATGCGTTAGAGTGCTACCTCGTGGTCCTCCATTCCGGAGGCCCGCGCCGCTGCGGCGCATGGGTGGGCCCAGAAGCTTGTCTGGGGCATACCACAGCAGCCGAGGAATGGTCCTGAGCTGTCTATCCAGAGTGAAGAAGCTGGACAACCGAGGAGATCCCGGGGGGGACCCGTCATGGAAGGATCATGCAGAGTGCTGAGTTTGGAGAGGGGCCTGGTGACTCGGTTGGAGGACGTATCCTAAAGTAACTTTACAGCATAGTGTTGCCGGGTTTGGCTTAAAGGTTCAAGCACTGTGACTGACATTCACCACAAAACCAATACATCTTGTGGCAGAGGATCGTACGGGTTTATCCCAAGCAAGTCTGTGGCAGAGACTTTTGTTCGTGCTACGTACTGGCTGCTAGGCAAGTGAGAGAGGCCTATCCAGGAGAGCAAAGAGTGTGTCCCACGAGGGGAGCGCATTCTATTGTAATATTCAACTCTAAAGGACATTTGTCAAGAATCCTACAGAAAGGTATTTGAGCTTTCCCTGCAGTTTCCCTTCTGCCTCTTTCCTGCTACTTCCTTCGTTAATTGTTCAATAAAGCATTGAAAACGTACTCAAGTGTTGGTGCTTGTATCGTCCTGAGGTAAACTCAACGGAACCCTAGACCCGGTGCCGGTGAAACAGAAGGAAGGAGAGTGAAGGTAACAAGCCCGCTTAAACCAGCAGCTTCGCCGAGAGTTATTGCTACATATATATATATATATATATATATATATATATATATATATATACACACACACACACACATTTGAGCTAGGGGGTGCACACCCCAATGCAATTAAATACAGATTTTAAAAGAGCACAAAATAAAAAAACATCCAGGTCTTTTTAATTTGACAAACTATATTTAAATTTTTGAAGCAATAGCAAACTGATAAACCAAATTACCGTAATGAAATGAAAGACAGTAAACACAGATGGGGGTCACAGGACACAGAGTTCTATTCACTCATTTATCGGTATAAGTTCTTTACCTACAATATTCATCCCACACAAAGCAGGAGCATAAATCCACTGAGAGCTTCATGTGAGGAGGAGACACAGAGAGGAAACTTTACCAGAAAAATAACAATTCTCACCCCCAGTACACCATTCACTAAATGTTAGAGAAATATCCTCACAGTGCAGCCAGGTATAGGAGATATCCCCCCTCCCCCCCCCATAGTGTCCCCCATTATCCCCCCTCCTCCTGGTGTCCCCCACATTATCTCCTCACCCTTCCCCCGAAACAACCATTTCACGTTGCACAGCAGGGCAGAGCACTGGGGGAAGCATGGTAAAGTATAGGACTCAGCAGCTCAGAGCACAGGGGGTCAGGAGGGCACCCTACATGGGGAGCAGCAGGGCACATAATGGGGAACACCAGGGCACATTACGGGAGGGGGGGCACAGCAGGGCACATTGCAGGGGGGTAGTTGGGCACATTATGGGGCACAGCAGGGGACATTATGGGGGGGGGCACAGCAGAGCAAATTACATGGGGTGCAGCAGGGCACATTATGAGGCACAGCAGGGCATATTACAATGGGGCACGAGGGAACATTATGGGGCACAAATGGTGTAACAAATAATTCTGCGCTGCCCAAAAAGAAAGCAGCTAACACAGCAAATAGGATATATGCACTAAAATTGGAAAGCAAAAAGGTGTAGCGCTACACCTTTTTGCTTTCCAACATTATGGGGCACAGCAGAACACAATACAGGGGAGGGGGGGAACAGGGCACATTATGGGGCAGAGCAGGGCATATTACATGAGGGGAAAAGGGCACATTATGGCGCACAGCAGGGCACATTACATGGGGGCAAGAGGGCACACAACAGGGCAGATTATGGGGCAGATTATGGGGTACACAGGAGGGCACATCAAAGGACACAGCAGGGCACATTATAAGGCACAGCAGGGCATATTACATGGGGGTAGGAGTGCACATTATGGGGAACAGGGCATATTGGGCATATTACAGGGCACACAGCAGGGCTTATTATGATGTACACACACAGTAGGACACATTATTGAGCACAGAATGGTGCATCCCAGGGCACACAGCAGGGTACATCATGGGGCACACAGCAGGACACAGGGCATACAGTAAGGCACATCTCTGGGCCCACAGTAGGGCACAGGGTACATCATGGGGCACACAGTAAGACACATCACAGGGCACACATAATGGCACAGGGCACACAGTAGGGCACATCAGGGGGTGCACAGCGGGGCACATCACAGGGCATGAAGCACATAGCAGGGCACATCACGGAGCACACAGTAGGGCACATCACAGGGCACACAGCAGGGCACATCGGGGTACACAGCAGGGCATGGGGCACACAGTAGGGCATATCATGGGGCACACAGCAGGACACATCATGGGGCACAGGGCACATCAGGGATACACAGAAGGGCAGATCATAGGGCACATCACAGGGTACACAGCAGGGTAGGGGGAAAAAGAAGGGCACATCACATGGCACACAGTAGGACATATCATGGGGCACAAGGTGTGCAGTGGGGAACATAATGGGGCACACAGTAGGGCACACAGCAGGGCAAAGGGCACATCATGGGCACAGGGCATACCATGGGGCATACAGTAGGGTACATCATGGGGCACAGGGCACATCATGTTGCACACAGTGGGGCACATCAAGGGACAGACACATGGGCACCTCATGGGGCACAGGGCACATCATGGGATACATAACAGGGCATGGGGCACATAACATGGCATATCACTGAGCACAAAGAACACAGGGCACACAGCAGAGTTCATTGCTGCAGCAGTTTCCTGCCATATTGTGTTCAAGCACTGGGATCCTCCAGACTCAGCAGCACTGCACTAGACTCCTGGTGCCGGGTACATAAAGAAAGCAAAATTTACACCATCACATTCTCGCCCGATATGCCTGTAATAATTATAACTCTCATAGCGTGCTGCTCCCCACCGACCCTCTCCTCTCATCTGTTCCAGGTGATGTCACATACAAGCACCTGGGATGGACTGGAGGAAGGAGGGGCTGGGGGGGGAGCAGGCAGCGTGCCGTGAGAGGTATATTTACAGCAGCTTCCTTCACTATACTGCGTGTGATGCAGAGCCTCTCATGGGGCCCTCTACTGGCCATGGGCCCTCAGGCAGTACCCGATGGGTCAGTCCGCCGCTGGGCTAGTACAGCTTCCGAAGTTTAAATAGTCCCATTGGCGCCAATGTTAGAGGTGGGTGTGTGCATATGCGCATGTCTATGTGCAGTAATGCGTGCACCTGCAGATCTGCACCTGCGCATATATATGCACCTTAAGCCTTCACTTGCACTACAACTGGTACTCCCCTGACACTCTTGCTCCAGTATTTTGCTTTGCTGCCAGATACTGCTAGCTGTTTATCCTCTTCCTGCTCTTGATCGTGCTATTTGCTTTGTACTTTTACCCTGAACCCTGCTGCCTTGTTCCTACGCCCCCTTGTTTCCAGCTTTTGTTCCCTCTTCCTATATTTTCCCTGCACTTCCAGTTTTACCCTGCTTTTCTGTATATATTGTATATAGTTAGTTTGCTAATTAGGCTTTCTTTTACTCTGTTAAGTTGTTTAGTTTTGTCACTGGGTTACTGCTTCACTTATAGCTTAATGTTTGCTGTTTGCTGGTGTTTGTATGAATCAGACGTACAAAACGAAAAATTTGTTTAGTTTAGTTTTGATTCGTTATTTAACTAATATAGTTTTGTTAGATGCATTAAATTCGTTTAACCACTTCAGCCCTGGACCATTTGACTGACCAAAAACCAGAGGACTTTTTACAATTTGGCACTGCGTTGCTTTAACTGGTAATTGCACGGTCATGCAATGTTGTACCCAAACGAAATTTGCGTCCTTTTCTTCCCACAAATAGAGCTTTCTTTTGATGGTATTTGATTGCCTCTGCAATTTTTATTTTTTGCAATATAAATAGAAAAAGACTGAAAATTTTGAAAAAAAATGATATTTTCTACTTTTTGTTATAAGGAAAATCCAATAAACTCAATTTTAGTCATACATTTAGGCCAAAATGTATTCAGCCACATGTCTTTGGTAAAAAAAATGTCAATAAGCGTATATTTATTGGCTTGAGCAAAAGTTATAGCGTCTACAAACTAGGGTACATTTTCTGGAATTTACGCACCTTTTAGTTTTTGACTGCCTATCTAATTTCTTGAGGTGCTAAAATGGCAGGGCAGTACAACCCCCTCCCCCCAAATGACCCCATTTTAGAAAGTAGACACCCTAAGGAAATTGCTAAGAGGCATGTTGAGCCCATTAAATATTTTATTTTTTTGTCCCAAGTGATTGAATAATGACAAAAAAAAAAAAAAATTACAAAAAGTTGTCACTAAATGATATATTGCTCACACATACATGGTTATATGTGGAATTGCACCCCAAAATACATTTTGCTGCTTCTCCTGAGTACGGGGATACCACATGTGTGGGACTTTTTGGGAGCCTAGCCGCGTATGGGGCCCCGAAAACCAATCACCGCCTTCAGGATTTCTAAGGGCGTAGATTTTTGATTTCACTCCTCACTACCTATCACAGTTTTGAAGGCCATAAAATGCCAAGATGACACAAACCCCCCCAAATGACCTCATTTTGGAAAGTAGACACCGCAAGCTATTTGATGAGAGGCATGTTGAGTCCATGGAATATTTTATATTTTGCCACAAGTTGCAGGACAATGACAAACTTTTTTTTTTTTTTTTGCACAGAGTTGTCACTAAATTATATATTGCTCAAACATGCCATGGGCATATGTGGAATTACACCCCAAAATACATTCTGCTGCTTCTCCTGAGTACGGTAATACCACATGTGTGGGACTTTTTGGGAGCCTAGCTGCGTACAGGGCCCTGAAAACCAAGCACCACCTTCAGGATTTCTAAGGGCATACATTTTTGATTTCACTCCTCACTACCTATCACAGTTTTGAAGGCCATAAAATGCCAAGGTAGCACAAAGCCCCCCCCAAATGACCCCATTTTGGAAAGTAAACACCCCAAGCTATTTGCTGAGAGGCATAGTGAGTATTTTGTGACACAGTTACATACATCAGCATATATGCTGAAGCATGGGGGCAGCAGGGGCGGAGGAGCGATTTGCTCCTAACTTTTGCGGGTATATACTTCGGCATATATATATTTTAGGCACAGGTTGTGTTAAAAAATGTTTTATTTTTTACTATGTTTTTTTTGTATTTGCTTTACAGGTTTGGTAAGTCTTACTGTTATTCTGTAATGTTACTTTGTTTTATTGTTTACCATCATTTGCTTAGAAGGTACGCCATTCAGCTGTAGCGCGGATTTATTTACAATACCTAAAGCCGTGACTTCAGCGCTGTAGGAGGTGATTTCACCACCACAGTTAAAAACAAAACGGTGCATGTATGCACATAATTAGAAGTGGGTGGATGAAGGGAGGTATTCTAATGGTGGGCATACCCACCGATCAATCTCTTTTTTTCGTTCAGCTCACAGGCTGCATGAAAAAAAAGATTACAATATATGGTCAACAAGGACCAGCGATGTACTGGTATGTTGCTGGATTTGAGTGGTTATACCAGAATGATGCCTGCGGGTTTAGGTATCGTCTTGGTATCATTCTTTTCAGCCAGCGGTCGGCTTTCAAGTATAACCACTCAAAGTCCAGCAACATACCAGTATGTTGCTGGTCCTTGTTGGGCATATATTGTAATCTTTTTTTTCATGCAGCCTGTGGGTTGAACGAAAAAAAGAGATTGATCAGTGGGTATGCCCACCATTACAATACCTCCCTTTATCCACTCACTTCTAATGATGGGCATACATGCACCATTTTGTTTTTTACTGTGGTGGTGAAATCACCTCCTACAGTGCTGGAGTAACGGCTTTATGTATCGTGGGAGCAAACGCTGTTGCTGTCAAGATAAATAAATCCGCGCTACAGCGGAATGGCGTACCTGCTAAGCAAATGATGATTAACAATAAAACAAAGTAACATTACAGTATAACAGTAAAAACCAAACCTGCAAAGCAAATACAAAAAAAAACATAGTAAAAAATAAAACATTTTTTAACGCAAACTGTGCTTAAAATATATGCCGAAGCATGGGGGCATCCACCCACAAAAGTTAGGAGCAAATCGCTCCTCTGCCCCTGCTGCCCCCATGCTTCGGCATATATGCTGAAGTATGTAACAGTGCTGGTGAAATCACCTCCGACAGCTCTGGAGTCAAGGCTTTATGTATCGTGGGAGCAAAAGCTGTTGCTGTCAAGATAAATAAATCCGCGCTGCAGCTGAATGGCGTACCTGAAAACAAAAGAACGGTTAACAAGAAAACACAGTAAACAGTAAAGTAAAAAAAATGACATACCTGAAAAGCAAACAGGATAAAACATGATTTAACAATAAAACATTGCAGAATAGAATACAGTAAAAAAGAGCAGAACAATAGAGAGAATAGAGAGAGAGAGAACAATAAAACGACAACTATTTTTGTTTTTTTATTTTATTTTTTTTTTGTTTTTTTTAGTTTTTACTTTTTTTTTTTTTTTTTTTTTACACTTTTTTTTTGTAACTAACTTTTGTAACCGGTTCCAGATTCGGGTCTCTCAAAATGCGATGGCATCTTGGGAGACCCTGTGAAAGTGTGCCTAGTCTGTGCAATGCTGTACCCTACGCTAAAACTCCACTAGTGTATGGTAGCATTCAAAACATTCACCAATTCAAAGACCAGGATTGTCAGGACAGGAGGGACAATAATATCGGGTGTCACGCCTATAGCCGCGCTTTCTGCAGACACAACATTTTCTTTGGGGGGTTCGTTGGGTAGGGGTACATAAGGAAAATGCCTCTCATGCAGCCGGCTTACTGCATTTGGTTGGGGAAGGTGAGGTGGAGCACCGTCTGGAAACAGAAGGGCTCTGACAATCTCTTCCTGGAATTTAAGGAAGGATCCAGTCTGTCCTGAAGCTCTGTATAGCACATGAGCGTTCAGCAAAGCCAATTGAAATAAATAAACAGATACTTTTTCATACCAGCGTCTGGCCTTACGGGCAACTAGGTACAGTGCCAACAACTGGTCGTTGAGATCCACCCCTCCCATATTTTGGTTATATTCGTGGACACAGAGGAGTTTCTCCACAACACCAGTCGCCGTAGTAATTTGGACCGTCGTGTCTGCATGAAGGGAGGTAAGAACGAAAACATTCTTATTATCCCTCCACTTCATAGCGAGCAAGTTATTACACTTCAAGCAGGCTCTCTCCCCCAGCCTAAGATGGGAATCTACAAGCCGCTGGGGAAAGCCCCGGCGTTTAGATTGCATGGTACCACATGCTCCAATCTGATGATCAAAAAGGTGACTAAAGAATGGCACGCTCGTGTAAGAATTGTCCACTTTCCGAATAAGGGTGACACCAAGTCCCACACAATCTTGCCAGCCCTTCCTATGTAGTCAGGGCAGTTTGTCGGCTCTACGTGGCTCTCTCCCCTTGTAAACCATACAACTACATGTATAGCCTGTGACCCTGTCACAGAGCTTAGACATCTTGACCCTGTATCTGGCACGCTTGCTGGGAAGGTACTGTTTGAATGACAAGCGGCAAGAAAACTTAATCAGGGACTCATCGACGCAGACAACTTGATGGGGAGTAAACAAGTCTGCAAAACGTTGGTTGAAGTGGTTTACGAGGGGCCGAATTTTGTAGAGCCGATCATATCCAGGGTCTCCATGAGGACAACAGAGTTCATTGTTATTAAAGTGCATGAACCGCAAAATCTGCTCGGATCGTGCCCTGGCCATGGAAGCAGAGAACACGGGCATATGGTACATTGGGTCAGTGGACCAATATGACCGCAACATACTCATTTTAACTATGCCCATGTTGAGGGATAGGCCCAGAAAGGTCTTAAATTCAGAGACCGTAATTGGTCTCCAATCTCTGGCAAGGGAGGACTGGGGAATAGTGGCGATGTGTTGACTAGCGTACAATTTGCTTTGGTCCACAATAGATCTATAGAGATCTTCAGTGAAAAACAGCGAATAGAAATCAAGTGACATAAAATCAACTGTTTCCACCTGAATGCCGGGTTGGCCAGTGAATGGGGGAAGTACGGGTGCTGCAGAAGTGGCGGGCTCCCAATTCGGATTTGCGAATTCTGAGGGAAGGACACTATGGGCATGACGGGCCTGTCTTTGTCTTCTTGGTGGCAGCGGTACACTACTTGTTGTTGCCACCTCACCAGCTTGAACTGCACTTATGGGACTCGCCACGTCACCATGTGTTACTGCAGTGCTGGATGTACGACCAGGGTGTACTAGGCTGCTGGTGCTTGCCAGTTCACCAGAAGGAATAGCGGCGCTAGTACTTCTCTGCTCCATATGAGAGCCCTGCGGTTCTTGCACCTCAACAGCAGAAGAAGAAGATTGGGGTCTGGTATGCCTGACCTTGGCAGGGACCACAACTCCGTCGTCAGAGCTATCTGTCATGGAGCCTCTGCTGTCCACAGGTTCGTATTCTGAGCCTGAATCTGACAGATGAGTGACTTCCTCTTCACTATCTGTCATGCTCAGAAACGTGTAGGCCTCTTCACTAGTGTACCTTCGATTTGCCATTTTGGGCTCTAAATTTAGTAGTACACTAGTGAGACTCACAGGTAAAAAAGCTCCTGACTGTCAGCGACTGTATCAAAACGCTACCAAAAAAACTGTTAGCGTTCACAGAGATCAAGCCTAACTCTGTGAACGCTGCAGTTATGTGTTTAGTGTTTTGTAAGTGACAGTGATCGATCGATACTGCACTTGGGTGGGCTGGGCTGGGTGGAGGGGCAAAACACAGGTGCTAGCAGGTATCTGGGCTGATCCCGCTAACACTGCTTTTTTGGGGACCCTAAACTGCTGGGGACGCTAGTATAGATCTGATCAGATATTGATCTGTTCAGATACTATACCACTAAGGGAGGTGCGTAGGTGTTAGTGGTACTGGCACTAACCTGACGCTACCTGGGGCGACGCAGACCCTATCTGACCCTAAAACTTATATCACCGCTGGGCGATCAGGGGGTTAAACCTCTATTAGGTAATAAACGGCGGGTGCCTGAAACTATAAAAAAAACAACTAACTAACCAGCGTCACCCGTAACAGTTATACAGTGATCACTGGTGAAAGAGTTAACTAGGGGGCAATCAGGGGGTTAAAACCTTTATTAGATAGTATATGGGGGTAACTGATGCTATAAAAAGCTGATGGCAAACCTAAATACTTACCTCCCTAACTAGCGTCACCAGTGACACTAATACAGCGATCAGAAAATGATCGCTTAGTGACACCTGCGACGGGGGGTGATCACAGGGTTAAACCTTTATTAGGGGGGGGTTAGGGGAGTACCCTAGACCTAAAGGGGCCTACCACTAACTGCTCTACTTTTTATAACTGTCACAAAATGACACCAATGCAATAATCAGTAAAAAAAACAAAAAAAAAAACCTGCTATTGGTGTCACTGTGACAGGGGGTGCAGGGGGGTGATCGGGGGGTGCTTGGGGGGTGACTGGGGGGTAAAAAGTGTGCCTGCGTGTTCTACTGTAAGTGTAGTGTTGGTGCAAACTTACTTGATGTCTTCTCTCCTCGGAAGCCGGAACGAAAAGGCTTCACGAGGACTAGATGACATCAATTCCTCTGCCTCTGTTTACATTACAGAGGCAGAGGAAGGTTTTCATTCGCCAGGAGCGATCGCGAGGGGGTGGCCAAGAATAGATGGCCTCCCCCTCAGCACGGATCACTCCTATAACAAAGCCGACCGCCGCAGGCACCGAGGGGGGGATGCTTGCCCGTGCCATTCTGCCAACGTACATAGTCATGCGGCGGTCGGCAAGTGGTTAATTCGTTTTCAGAATTTGTTTTGTTTCCTTTATTTGTATTCAAATTTCTAAAGTCAACCCCATTCAAAAACATCCCAACCGCATGCAAAAACATTGAAACCGAATCTGTGTGTGACAGATGTTTTTGTCTGCGCTGGTACACACTGAGACAGATGTTGATGGGACACTAGTTGTACAGATGTTTCTGTACACTGGAACATGCCTGCTGTGTCTTTTTAAACAACAACGTTGTCTTTTTTAATAACTTTGAAGGTTATACTCAGACCGCTATTTTTGGTATTTTGTCATATTTGATATTATGGTGTGTTTTTTCTAAATAAAATGTAATTAATTTCAACCGTAGTGTTCAGTTACTGCGACCCCTTTGGGAGGCCTTGTCCTTTCTTTTTTTCTTATTTGCAGTTTTTCTGGTCGCATGGACTGCGCCATGTTGTTGATACTACATGGTGAAAGGCTGAAGTAATTACTATATTAATTATCTAAATAGTTGTATACTAATAGTGCGGTAGATCCGGGCACCACAATATTTTTTCACTGTTGTGACAGCTGCTTGGTTGCACGGGTAAGCTCTGACAAATGTTGATTGGACACACACTACTACTACTACTACTACAGATGTTTTTGGGCACAGGTACACTGTGACAGATGTTGATGGGGCACTAGTAGTACCTGAACTAGAGAAGACATTTCTAGAAAGGAACTATGACCAGCATTTGTTTCATCAACAGGAATATGATGTACTTATTTCGATTTTGTTTTCAAATTCAAATCGATTGGAATAAGTAACAATTCGAATATTGGTTAGCATTGGTAGCCCATGTATAATGTACATATGTTTTATTTAACCACTTCAGCCCCGGAAGGATTTACCCCCTTCCTGACCAGAGCACTTTTTACAATTTGGCACTGCGTCGCTTTAACTGCTAATTGTGCGGTCATGCAATGCTGTACCCAAACAAAATTTGCGTCCTTTTCTTCCCACAAATAGAGCTTTCTTTTGATGGTATTTGATCACCTCTGCCATTTTTATTTTTTGCGCAATACATGGAAAAAGACCGAAAATTTTGAAAAAAAAAGATATTTTCTACTTTTTGTTCTAAAAAAAATCCAATAAACTCAATTTTAGTCATACATTTAGGCCAAAATGTATTCGGCCACATGTCTTTGGTAAAAAAAATGTCAATAAGTGTATATTTATTGGTTTGCGCAAAAGTTATAGCGCCTACAAACTAGGGTACATTTTCTGGAATTTACACAGCCTTTAATTTATGACTGCCTATGTTGTTTCTTGAGGTGCTAAAATGGCAGGGCAGTACAAAACCCCCACAAATGACACCATTTTGGAAAGTAGACACCCCAAGGAAATTGCTGAGAGGCACGTTGAGCCCATTGAATATTCATTTTTTTTGTCCCAAGTGATTGAATAATGACAAAAAAAAAAAAAAAAATTACAAAAAGTTGTCACTAAATGATATATTGCTCACACAGGCCATGGGCATATGTGGAATTGCACCCCAAAATACATTTAGCTGCTTCTCCTGAGTATGGGGATACCACATGTGTGGGACTTTTTGGGAGCCTAGCCGCGTACGGGGCCCCGAAAACCAATCACTGCCTTCAGGATCTCTAATGCCCCGTACACACGGTCAGATTTTCCGATGAAAAATGTCCGATCGGAGCATTTTCGGATTTTCCGACACACAAAGTTGGAGAGCAGGATATAAAATTTTCCGACAACAAAATCCGTTGTCGGAAATTCCGATCATGTGTACACAAATCCGACGGACAAAGTGCCACGCATGCGCAGAATAAATAAAGAGATGAAAGCTATTGGCCACTGCCCCGTTTATAGTCCCGACGTACGTGTTTTACGTCACCGCGTTTAGAACGATCGGATTTTCCGACAACTTTGTGTGACCGTGTGTATGCAAGACAAGTTTGAACCAACATCCGTCGTAAAAAATCCTAGGATTTTGTTGTCGGAATGTCCGAACAAAGTCCGACCGTGTGTACGGGGCATAAGGGCGTAAATTTTTGATTTTACTCCTCACTACCTATCACAGTCTTGAAGGCCATAAAATGCCCAGATGGCATAAAACCCCCCCAAATGACCCCATTTTGGAAAGTAGACACCCCAAGCTATTTGCTTTGAGGCATGTTGAGTCCATGGAATATTTTATATTTTGACACAAGTTGCTGGAAAGTGACAATTTTTTTTTTTTTTTTTGCACAAAGTTGTCACTAAATGATATATTGCTCACACAGGCCATGGGCATATGTGGAATTGCACCCCAAAATACATTTAGCTGCTTCTCCTGAGTATGAGGATACCACATGTGTGGGACTTTTTAGGAGCCTAGCCGCGTACGGGGCCCCGAAAACCAATCACCGCCTTCAGGATTTCTAAGGGTTTAAATTTTTGATTTCACTTTTCACTGCCTATCACAGTTTCGGAGGCCATGGAATGCCCAGGTGGCACAAACCCCCCCCAAATGACCCCATTTTGGAAAGTAGACACCCCAAGCTATTTGCTGAGAGGCATGGTGAGTATTTTGCAGTTCTCATTTGTTTTTGAAAATGAAGAAAGACAAGAAAAAAACATTTTTTTTCCTTTTTTCAATTTTCAAAACTTTGTGACAAAAAGTGAGGTCTGCAAAATACTCACTATACCTCTCAGCAAATAGCTTGGGGTGTCTACTTTCCAAAATGGGGTCATTTGGGGGGGGGGGTTTGCCACCTGGGCATTCCATGGCCTCCGAAACTGTGATAGGCAGTGAAGAGTGAAATCAAAAATTTACACCCTTAGAAAGCATGAAGGCGGTGCTTGGTTTTCGGGGTCCCGTGCGTGGCTAGGCTCCCAAAAAGTCCCACACATGTGGTATCCCCATACTCAGGAGAAGCAACAGAATGTATTTTGGAGTGTAATTTCACATATTCCCATGGCATGTTTGAGCAATATATAATTTAGTGACAACTTTGTGCAAAAAAAAAAAAAATGTGTCTCTTTCCCGCAACTTGTGTCACCATATAAAATATTCCATTGACTCGACATGCCTCTCAGCAAATAGCTTGGGGTGTCTACTTTCCAAAATGGGGTCATTTGGGGGGGGGGTTGAACTGTCCTGGCATTTTATGCACAACATTTAGAAGCTTATGTCACACATCACCCACTCTTCTAACCACTTGAAGACAAAGCCCTTTCTGACACTTTTTGATCACATGAAAAAATAATTTTTTTTTTTTGCAAGAAAATTACTTTGAACCCCCAAACATTATATATTTTTTTAAAGCAAATGCCCTACAGATTAAAATGGTGGGTGTTTATTAATAATTAATACATTTTTAAAAGCCTTTAAAAGCCTTTACAGGTTACCACTTTAGATTTACAGAGGAGGTCTACTGCTAAAATTACTGCCCTCGATCTGACCTTCGCGGTGATACCTCACATGCTTGGTGCAATTGCTGTTTACATTTGACGCCAGACCGAGAGCAGGGGGGACAGGGGTGCTTTTTTTTTTTCTTTTTCTTTATTATTTTTTTGCTTTTTTATCTTATTTTTAAACTGTTCCTTTCATTTTTTTAAAATCATTTTTATTGTTATCTCAGGGAATGTAAATATCCCCTATGATAGCAATAGATAGTGACAGGTACTCTTTTTTGAATAAATTGGGGTCTATTAGACCCTAGATTTCTCCTCTGCCCTCAAAGCATCTGACCACACCAAGATCGGTGTGATAAAATGCTTCCCCAATTTCCCAATGGCGCTGTTTACATCTGGCGAAATCTAAGTCATAAAATGCTCGTAGCTTCTGGTTTCTTAGGCCATAGAGATGTTTGGAGCCACTCTGGTCTCTGATCAGCTCTATGGTCAGCTGGCTGAATCACCGGCTGCATTCTCAGGTTCCCTGTTGAGACAGGAGAGCCAGAGAAAAACACGGAAGACGGTGGGGGGGGGCATTCCCTCCCACTGCTTGTAAAAGTAGTCTAGAGGCTAATTAGCCGCTAGGATTGCTTTTACATGAAAGCCGACCGCTGGCTGAAAATAATGATACCAAGATGATACCTAAACCTGCAGGCATCATTCTGGTATAACCACTCAAAGTAAAGTAAACGGTAAAGTACAAAAAATTGCATACCTGAAAAGCAAACATGATAAAACATAATAACAATAAAACATTGCAGAATAGAATACAGTAAAAAGAGCAGAACAATAGAGAGAGAATAGAGAGAGAGAGAACAATAAAATGACAACTATTTTTTTTTTATTTTATATTTTTGTTTGTGTTTTTTTTTTTTTTTTTTTTTGTAACTGTAACTTTTATAACTGTAACCGGTTCCAGGTTCGGGTCTCTCAAAATGCGATGGCATCTTAGGAGACCCTGTGAAATGGCGCCTAGTCTGTGGAATGTTGTACCCTACGCTAATACTCAACTAGTGTATGGTAGCGTTCAAAACATTCACCAATGCAAAGACCAGGATTATCAGGACAGGATGGACAATAATAGCGGGTGTCACGCCTATATCCGCGCTTGCTGCAGACACAACATCTTTTTTGGGGGGGTTCATTGGGTAGGGGTACTCGGGAGGACATAAAGAAAACGCCTCTCATGCAGCCGACTGCATTTGGTTGGGGATGTGAATGAGGGAAGTACAGGTGCTGCAGAAGCGGTGGGTTCCCAATTAGGATTAGCGAATGCAGCAGGAAGGGCATTATAGGCACGACGGGCCTGTGTTTGTCTTTTTGGTGGCAGCGGGACACTACTTGTGCTTGCCACCTCACCAGCTTGAACTGCACTTATGGGACTCGCCACGTCACCAAGTCTTACTGCAGTGCTGGTTTGACTACGACCGGGGTGTACTAGGCCGCTGATGCTTGCCAGTTCACCAAAACGCTACCAAAAAAACTGTTAGCGATCGCAGGGATCAGGCCTGACTCTGCGAACGCTGCAGTTATGCGTTTAGTGTTTTGTAAGTGATAGTGATCGATCGATACTGCACTTGGGTGGGCTGGGGTGGGCCGGGCGGAGGGGCAAAACGCAGGTGTTAGCAGGTATCTGGGCTGATCCCGCAAACACTGCATTTTTGGGAACCCTAAACTGCTGGGGACGCTAGTATAGATCTGATCGGATCAGATATTGATCCGTTCAGATACTATACCACTAAGGGAAGCGTATGCTGTGTGCGTGGGTGTTAGCGGTACTGGCGCTAATCTGATGCTGCCTGGGGCGACGCATATCACCGCCGGGCGATCAGGGGGCTAAACCTTTATTCGGTAATAAACGGCGGATGCCCTGACACTATAAAAAATAAACGAACTAACCAGCGTCACCCGTAACACTTATACGGTGATCAGTGGTGAAAGGATTAACTAGGGGGCAATCAAGGATTTAAAACATTTATTAGGTAGTATATGGGGGTCCCTGTCGCTATAAAACGCTGACGGCGAACCCAAATATTTACCTCCCTAACTAGCGTCACCAGCGACACTAATACAGCGATCAGAAAAATGATCGCTTAGCGACACTGGCGACGGGGAGTGATCAAGGGGTTAAAACTTTATTAGGAGGGGTTAGGGGGGTATCCTAGACCTAAAGGGGGCTAACACTAACTGCCCTAACACTTCTAACTGACACCATGCAGTAATCAGAAAAAAAAAAAAAACTGCTTGGTGTCAGTGTGACGGGGGGGGGGGGGATCGAGGGTGTAAAGTGTGCATGGCATGTTCTACTGTGTGTGTTTGTGTTTTACACTCACTCAGATGTCTTCTCTCCTCGGCGCCGGAACGGAAACTGCCGAGCCGAGGAGAGATGACATCACATCCTCTGCCTGTGCTTGTTTACTCTAGTAATAAACATCTCCCCCAGATAAGTTTATTTTATAACAGGATATTGGCTGTACAGACAGAAAAAACTTAACTTACTGTTTCGTTTAAATGTTTTATGATCAGTCTTATGACTTCGACCACTTTGAGACTTAGGGCTCATTTACACTTGCTTCAGCGAGGCTTGAACAAGGCTTCAACATGGCTTAGGACATTTTTTGTTAAAGCTCTCTAAACGCTAGTCAAAGCTCCTGTCACTAAATAAAATGGTTAGCTTACAGGCCTGTTTACACCTGCCTTTGCTTTGCTTTGCTTCCGCTTTGCTTCAAAAATTATACCCCATGTAGCTTCAGTGGTGCTTCAAAGCGTCTTCAAAGCCTCTATAGAAGTCTATGGCAAACTTGCTTGAAGTCCCACCGAAGCACCAAGAAAAAGCAAGGTGTAAACAGGACTGTAAGCTAACCATTTTAATTTAGTGACAGGAGCTTGGACTGGTGTTCAGAGAGCTTTAAAGTGATTATAAAGGATCGTTTTTTTTTTTTAAATAACAAACATGTCATACTTACCTCCACTGTGCAGCTTGTTTTGCGCAGAGTGGCCTCGAACATCCTCTTCTTAGGTTCCTCTGCGGCTTTCGCGGCTTTCGCGGCTCCTCCCCGCATCAGATAACCCCTAGGAGAAGTGCTCTCCCGAGGAGATTACCGTGCGGGTGCGCTCCAGAGTCCGGCATTTGCATCCACAGACACAAATGCCGGACTCGGCCCCGGCGCCACTGCATGGGTTCACTGCATAAATTTTACAACTTCAACCTCCTCTTTGTGTCCTCTGTTCCAGTTACAAGATATCTTGTGAGCACCCAGCCTCCAAAACCTGAATGGATCAAAGTTGGATGAATGACAATATACTTTCTATTATTCGCAAAACATGTTGAATTCAGCCAAACGAATTCCTGAAGTTTTGTGAATGGGGTAGAGGACAGGAAAGAGAGGATCCTGAAACAACTTCACCACAGGCAGTTTAATGCCAAATCATCAATGGATGCATAATAGCACTCAGCAGGATGTTGAATACTTTGAAGCATGATTGCGACTCTTAGAACCAAAGCCTTTAAAAAAATAACTTTTTTCTACCAGTACATGTGGCCACTGTGAGCACAGTATGTAGTATCCACTACACGCAGTAGACAGATCTGGGTTTACAGAGAGATATGGGCACTTCCCATGCACTGCTTGGAGAAATAAAAGTTTTGATGCTCTTTGATAATTTTATCAAAGATTCCAAGGTAGGTGGTTGATGTCACAATCTGCGCCCCTACAATTCAGAACAAGCCTTGCATGCATACAAGTTTTCCTGTATATAGTAGTTATTGACAATTATTTCTGTAAGTAAATGGGTTGTTTCTGTAAGATTGAGAAAACACAAAGCTGCTTACTGTGCTCACAGTGCCCATATGTATTAACAAAAAAAAAAACATTGACCACATCACATGTGACAGTGGAATACTTGAACTTCTTGTGATTTATGCATGTAGTGATTGTGATATGTTTACCATTTTTTATTTCCAAGAACTGAGGTCTCCGTTCTTTGCTTGCAAAGCTTGCTACTTGTTTACATAAAGCAAACAGAAAAAATAAAACCCCAGCAATTGGACAAAGGCCTAAACTTTTTTGTGTTTTATTTTATCAAAAATGTTAAAATTTGTATGCTTTCAATGTTGCATTTAAACACCAACTTTAAAATCTAAATTTAACTGATACCCTTTTTTTTTAGCTAATTTAGGCTTTTAGCGAGTAAAGGGTATCACTTAAACTCCATAATTCCCACATTAACCTATAGCTAACTTGGTACAAGTCTCCATTGAAACCCACATAACTGTTTATGCAAATACTTATTTTATACCTTATACTGCTAGTTGGTAAGTAAGCCCATCTGATATATATTAGCAATGATTTTAAACACCTTTTTCATGCAGTTTTTATAAATTAAGGACCCATTCACACCAACCTGGTCTGCTGTGGAGTGTTAAACACCTCTGCGTTAACACGTGTTGCATTAGGACAGCCTAATTATTTGAACAGGCTTACATATGCACCCCAACTAACCAAAATTCATGTATGCAGCATTTTCAGCAGCATACCGCAATGTAATGCACATCCAATGACAAGTACTTCCAATTTAGAATAAATGACACCGCATTATAGCAGCGTATGCAACCATAAGAAGTGTTATCATCACACGTGATATTTTTGAAATGTGTAAAGATTTATTCACAATAGATCGGCTGACATCATGGGTTTTGTGACTCTCTAAAGTACATAACGTGATGTCACCATGTGACTTCAGTATAGAATGTGTCACAGTCATGTGGATCACCTAATTCAAATTTAACATCATATTACAATGGGCTATTACAATATAGATAATTCAAACCACTTTTATAAACTCAATTCTATCACACAACATAGATAAAGCCACCAAACACAATTGATAATTTGAATCATGCATACATGGTCATGTATATTTATATTGAGTTAACCAAGATAATTGCTAGCTAAGGTCAACAAATGTGTTCACTGTTCTTGTAAAGATTTTCGTTACATATTCATGTTCCACCTTTTTAAAACAGTGTTGAGGTAGGTAGGTGGTTGATGTCACAATCTGCACCCCTACAATTCAGAACAAGCCTTGCATGCATACAAGTTTTCCTGTATATAGTAGTTATTGACAATTATTTCTGTAAGTAAATGGGTTGTTCCTGTAAAATTGAGAAAACACAAAACTGCTTACTGTGCTCACAGTGCCCATATGTATTAACAAAAAAAAAAAAAAAAAAAACATTGACCACATCACATGTGACAGTGGAATACTTGAATTTCTTGTGATTTATGCAAGTAGTGATTGTGACTCATCTTATCACACCTGTAATATTAATTTTAAAAAGTGCTGAATACCTGCAAATAAAAAGTTTTATCAACATTCCAAAGAAAAAACTTTTTTTTTTTTCTACATGGAAATATATATGTTTACCAATTTTTATTTCCAAGAACTGAGGTCTCCGTTCTTTGCTTACAAAGTTTGCTACTTGTTTACATAAAGCAAACAGAGAAAAAAAAACCCCAGCAATTGGACAAAGGCCTAAACTTTTTTGTGTTTTATTTTATCAAAAATGTTAAAATTTGTATGCTTTCAATGTTGGATTTAAAAACCAACTTTAAAATCTAAATTTAACTGATACCCTTTTTTTTAGCTAATTTAGGCTTTTAGCGAGTAAAGGGTATCACTTAGACGCCATAATTCCCACACTAACCTATAACTAACTTTGTACAAGTCTCCACTGAAACCCACATAACTGTTTATGCAAATACTTATTTTATACCTTATACTGCTAGTTGGTAAGTAAGCTCATTTGATTTATATTAGCTATGATTTTAAACACCTTTTTCATGCAGTTTTTATAAATTAAGGACCCATTCACACCAACCTGGTCTGCTATGAAGTGTTAAACACCTCTGCGTTAACGCGTGTTGCATTAGGACAGCCTAATTATTTGAACAGGCTTACAAATGCACCCCAACTAACCAAAACTCATGTATGTAGCATTTTCAGCAGCATACCGCAATGTAATGCACATCCAATGACAAGTACTTCCAATTTAGAATAAATGACAACACATTATAGCAGCGTATGCAACCATAAGAAGTGTTATCATCACACGTGATATTTTTGAAATATGTAAAGATTTGTTCACAATAGATCGGCTGACATTATTGGTTTTGTGACCCTCTAAAGTACATAACGTGATGTCGCCATGTGACTTCAGTATACAATGTGTCACAGTCATGTGGATCACCTCATTCAAATTTAACATCATATTACAATGGGCTATTACAATATAGATAATTCAAACCACTTTTATAAACTCAATTCTATCACACAACATAGATAAAGCCACCAAACACACCTGATAATTTGAATCATGCATACATGGTCATGTTTATTTATATTGAGTTAACCAAGATAATTGCTAGCTAAGGTCAACAAATGTGTTCACTGTTCTTGTAAAGATTTTCGTTACATATTCATGTTCCACCTTTTTAAAACAGTGTTTTAATACTGAATGACAGTTCTGATTAGATAGCTTTGACACCAGTCTGATGGCTTTTTAATTTTAAATACTGGTATGACTATATTTTGCTTAGTGACTTAGTGAGAGACTAAAAATATACTGTGCCCTGTCCATTACAAATATAGCATAGACCTTGTGGTTACCATAAAACACAACCCTCATGAGAGAAAAATCTCCCCCTTTCCTGTCCAGGAGACAGACATCAAAACATAAAGAGAAGAGGCATTTCCTGTTTCAGTACATAGACAACATTTAAAATCTGACAGAATGTCAACTTAATGGGTACATACCACATTTAAAACATGACAGTTGTAACTCTTTCCTACTCCTACTCACGGTGAAATACCACAAAGCAATCTTCACAGCCAAAAAAGAACATTTCTCGAATACCATCTCAACTGCCATAAACCGGCCGTGGGAACTTTTCAAAATAGTCGCCCAGTCAATGAACCCGTCCTGCTTAGAGCCCCCAGCAAACGATACTCAAGATTTCTGCAATGAGTTATCAAATTTCTTCATCGACAAAATCGACAACATCTCGAAATCAATCCAACAAAAAAAAACAACCAACCTCACCCAACCAAAGCAAAAAGAGGACATCAACACAAACATCACACAACCGCCGGACTTCTTCTTGACCCCAATCACCACTGACACGACAAAAACCATTATGAGAAGCCTTCGAGACAGCACATCACCAAATGACATCATTCCCATGAAACTCCTGAAAGAATGCTCCGACATCCTGGCTCCCACTATAACACACCTCATAAATCAGTCTTTTAAAGAAGGGATTGTGCCAACCTCCCTCAAGCAAGGCACCGTCAAACCCCTGCTAAAGATACCCAATCTCGACCCTAAGGACCCTAACCACCGCAGACCGATAAGCCTTAACACCATCTCCAAGATTATGGAGAAAGCGGTAGTACAACAGTTACAACGCCACCTGGACACACATCAACTTCTGGACACTCTACAATCAGGCTTCCGCCCAGGCCATGGCACAGAAACGGCACTTCTAAAAATATGGGATGATGCCCTTGAAGCAGCAGATGATGGAGAATCATGTCGCCTGATACTGCTAGACCTTAGTGCAGCATTTGATACAGTGGACCACAACACTCTACTTGTCCGCCTCACAGAAGTTGCAGGAGCCACAGATTCGAGTCTAAAATGGTTTGCATCCTTCTTAGAGAATCGCTCTCAGACAGTGAAACTTGGAGCATTCACCTCTGACACCCAGACAATTTCCTGTGGAGTCCCCCAGGGTTCACCTTTGTCGCCAGTGCTATTCAACATCTACATCCGCTCACTCCTCAAAATCATCAAAAAATCAGACCTCTGCTTCCACTCATACGCTGACAATACAACATTTAAAATCTGACAGAATGTCAACTTAATGGGTACATACCACATTTAAAACATGACAGTTGTAACTCTTTCCTACTCCTACTCACGGTGAAATACCACAAAGCAATCTTCACAGCCAAAAAAGAACATTTCTCGAATACCATCTCAACTGCCATAAACCGGCCGTGGGAACTTTTCAAAATAGTCGCCCAGTCAATGAACCCGTCCTGCTTAGAGCCCCCAGCAAACGATACTCAAGATTTCTGCAATGAGTTATCAAATTTCTTCATCGACAAAATCGACAACATCTCGAAATCAATCCAACAAAAAAAAACAACCAACCTCACCCAACCAAAGCAAAAAGAGGACATCAACACAAACATCACACAACCGCCGGACTTCTTCTTGACCCCAATCACCACTGACACGACAAAAACCATTATGAGAAGCCTTCGAGACAGCACATCACCAAATGACATCATTCCCACGAAACTCCTGAAAGAATGCTCCGACATCCTGGCTCCCACTATAACACACCTCATAAATCAGTCTTTTAAAGAAGGGATTGTGCCAACCTCCCTCAAGCAAGGCACCGTCAAACCCCTGCTAAAGATACCCAATCTCGACCCTAAGGACCCTAACCACCGCAGACCGATAAGCCTTAACACCATCTCCAAGATTATGGAGAAAGCGGTAGTACAACAGTTACAACGCCACCTGGACACACATCAACTTCTGGACACTCTACAATCAGGCTTCCGCCCAGGCCATGGCACAGAAACGGCACTTCTAAAAATATGGGATGATGCCCTTGAAGCAGCAGATGATGGAGAATCATGTCGCCTGATACTGCTAGACCTTAGTGCAGCATTTGATACAGTGGACCACAACACTCTACTTGTCCGCCTCACAGAAGTTGCAGGAGCCACAGATTCGAGTCTAAAATGGTTTGCATCCTTCTTAGAGAATCGCTCTCAGACAGTGAAACTTGGAGCATTCACCTCTGACACCCAGACAATTTCCTGTGGAGTCCCCCAGGGTTCACTTTTGTCGCCAGTGCTATTCAACATCTACATCCGCTCACTCCTCAAAATCATCAAAAAATCAGACCTCTGCTTCCACTCATACGCTGACAATACCCAAATCTACTTTTGCATCACCGGACAAAAAGACCACCATCAACAACTAGAGAAATGCCTCACTTTGATAGATGACTGGATGACCATCAGTTCCCTCAAACTCAACAGAACACCTCCTCCTACACACTAACCAAAATCCCAAAACCAAGACTCCATGGATACCTCCCACCATCTTCGGACAGACCATCTCTCAGAGCACCAAAGCTAAGAGTCTCAGAGTTATCTTTGACTCAGAAATGACAATGAATGCACAAATAGGATCAGTAGTTAGCGGATCTCACCATCTCCTCCGCCTACTACGCAGACTCATTCCTTTTATCCCAGAAAAGGACAAAGCAGCAGTAGTTGGAACAATCATCAATTCCCGTCTTGACTATGCAAACTCACTCTACTTAGGCTTACCCCAATATCAGCATGCGCGCCTACAGGCCATTCAAAACGTGGCGGCAAGACTGCTAACAGGAAAAAAACCCTGGGAGTCCATCTCCCCATCCCTGGGGAGCCTACATTGGCTAACGGTAAAGAATCGGATCACATTCAAGACCCTCTGCCTCACCCACAAATGCATACAAGGTAACACCCCTCAATACCTCCGAGAGAAAATAAAAGGCTACACACCCAATCGCAATCTGCGATCATCCAACCAAAACCTCCTCCTCGTTCCCAAATACCGCTACAAAGCAAGGGCAGAACGCAGATTCGCAGTCCAGGGACCTCGGCTATGGAACACTCTTCCGATTCACATCCGCATGGAAGAAAACCATCTGGCCTTCAGGAAAGAACTCAAAACCTTCCTCTTCTAAAAAGCTGGTCAACACAAAACGTATTTAGCGCCTTGAGGCGATTCAGTTCGCATTTGCAGCGCTTTACAAATCATTCATTCATTCATTCATTCATACTCTATACAAAACATTAAAAACATTTTGGCTGGAAATAGGTTTTAAAACGGAGCTTCACCGATAAAGGAAATATTTTACTTTAAGGCTTCCATCCCATTTTTTTTGGGGGGGGGGGGCGCGAGTACCTGGTTTTGGCAGGTATCTGCTCCCACTTCCACTCGGATTGCCCTAGGGCAGTGATGGCGAACCTTGGCACCCCAGATGTTTTGGAACTACATTTCCCATGATGCTCATGCACTCTGCAGTGTAGTTGAGCATCATGGGAAATGTAGTTCCAAAACATCTGGGGTGCTAAGGTTCACCATCACTGCCTTAGGGCAATAAGTTTGAAAAGGCTAAAAATAAAACCTATGTGGCTCACGGCCAACGTTTAAAAAAGCTATAAATAATAAAAAAAGAACTTATAAAAATGAAGGAACACTATCATCATTTAAATGTTACAAGGAATATAACAGAATACGTCAAGGAAATCAAGGCTGCAAAAATTCAAAACAAACTACAGATTAGAATACAGAATAAAGGTGAATGAAGCACCTGGAGTGGATGGCATACACCCACGGGTCCTAAAATAATTGAGCTCTGTCATTTCAAAGTTATTGTTTATCATTTTTAGGGACTCTTTAATGACTGGCATAGTACCACTGGATTGATGTAAGGCCAATATGGTGCCTGTATTTAAAAATGGGTCAAGGTCTTTACCAAGTAACTATACACCTATTAGTTTAGCTTCTATAGTTGGGAAGATACCGGAGATACCGAAAGATACCGAAAGACCACCTCTGCACCCCTCATTTTTGGATATTTAAAAAAAGTTTTACTTTCTAACTTACCTTTTTTGGACGTACTAAGAGTACTTCTGACCCAGCCGGGCCACGGCTGAGGAAGTCACATCCTCTTCTGCGGCGAGCCCCCCCGTTGTCTTCTGGGACATGTGTGTACCAGAAGATAAGCTGGCCATTCACAAAGCAACGCGGGACTCACGCATGCGCAGTCGGAAACCGGCAGTGAAGCTGCCAGGCTCCATTGCCGGTTTCCCTTAGTTGGAATGGCGGCGCCTGCACCCTATCCGATGGACGGATCGGCCTCGGGGGGGGCGACATCGCGGGCTCCCCGGACAGGTAAGTCTCCTTATTAAAAGTCAGCAGCTACAGTGTTTGCAATGGATTGCAACAATCCAAAGGTACCCTGAGGTAATGTAATTGACATAACGCGGGGGAAGGATGCAAAGCCAGACAGGCCTGTTAGAAAGGGACATCGATGCGGCTTAGTCATAAGCACTTCACCTGCTTCAGCGAACAGGCAGATTTGGGGTGCGCCCTATAGCAGCTGGCACAGACATGCAGGAGGCGGGACTGTAATTGCATGAGCCATGATTAAAATTATTAAAAATCTGCGACTTGCCTAGAAACTTAATTGGTTTCTTAAAAGTTTATCAAAAGAAGTTGCATGAGCTGGGGTTGGTAATAAACTTGAGGGCGCCCTGGAGGTACCTGGAACAGCAGGGGGTCTCATGAGGGGGCACCAGTAGGTAGTATGTGTGAAAGACTGGCACGTGGCACACACAGGAGACCTTAACCCAGCAAAATGGTGACAAAAAAGCTCTGTATCCACGTTTCTCTAGTCAGTCATCACCTGGTGCTGGGCAAAAATCACTGCAGCTTTAGCAGAGAAAGAACGATGGTAATCATAGAAGGCTGAACCCTCCGTATTTTTGCTCCAACTCCACTACAGCATAACGGTAGAGATCAAGCTCCTCCCTCCTCTGAGGACTAACCAAGCAGATAACATCCCTGAAAATGCTAAACGCTAGAACAAAATCTGGAATGGAGAGCTTGCGATTAAGCCTATGGTTCCTGGTCTTGACTACCACCAAGACCTCACCACAAGCATATGACTTATTGGTACCCTTTGACCCCCCCCCCAGTGATTGCAGTGAAAAGCCCGCTGGTCCAATAGTAGCCACAAAGAGTGGTGAGTGGCGCTGCTTCATGACCACTGTAAGCCAAGAACGAGGCCTAAGCAGCTAAAACAGCCACTGACCACAACCATGTGGAAATGAAAAATAAGGTGTGAAGGAACACACCCTGCCAAAACCCACCCCAAGTGGCCCTGGACACTTATGAGACCAC